>NC_048303.1:34291586-34548284 GCF_013100865.1 Trachemys scripta elegans | reverse complement strand
CTCAGCAGTTTCTCTTTGGAGTCTGGTCCTGAAGTTTTTTTGCTGTAAGATGGCTACCTTTACATCTGCTATTGTGTGGCCAGGGAGGTTGAAGTGTTCTCCTACAGGTTTTTGTATATTGCCATTCCTGATATCTGACTTGTGTCCATTTATCCTCTTGCGTAGTGACTGTCCAGTTTGGCCAATGTACATAGCAGAGGGGCATTGCTGGCACATGATGGCATATATAACACTGGTGGACGTGCAGGTGAATGAGCCGGTGATGTTGAAGCTGATCTGGTTAGGTCCTGTGATGGTGTTGCTGGTGTAGATATGTGGGCAGAGTTGGAATCGAGATTTGTTGCATGGGTTGGTTCCTGAGTTAGAGTTGTTATGGTGTGGTGTGTGGTTGCTGGTGAGAATATGCTTAAGAAGCAGTTTCTCCTCCCTTGGTGTTCACACCTCAACTGCTAGCAGAGCACCTCACCCTCCCTGATTGAACTAACCTCGTTATCTCCATACTGATTTATATCTGCCTCTGGACATTTTCATTACTTGCATCTGATGAAGTGGGCATTCACCCATGAAAGCTCATGCTCCTATACCTCTGTTAGTCTTAAAGGTGCCACAGGATCCTCTGTTACTATGTATAGAGACCTTGGGAACCAGGACAGTGGAATAGCCACCTCCTTCAGGGGATTCTAACTGGTTGGGTTATAGCACCAGTGCAACAGGGCAATATCATGGGGAGAGAAGATGAACCCCACTGACTTGTATTATTGATACCTTCTGATTACTAGCAATACAATTCAGATCTCAAGTATGTTCCATGGAGATCTCCCATCCACAAGCTGATCTAATTTGGCCTGGGGGCTGGTCCACACTAACCCCCCAGTTCGAACTAAGATACGCAACTTCAGCTACATGAATAACGTACTGAAGTTGAAGTACCTTAGTTAGAACTACAAAGTACTTACCCTGGGTCCACACGCGGCAGGCAGGCTCCCCCGTCGATTCCGCATACTCCTCTCGTGGAGCAGGAGTACCGGCGTCGATGGCGAGCACTTCCGGGAAGATCGATTGCTTACCGCCGAACCCGGAGGTAAATATAGATGTACCCTTGCTTAATTTATGGATCTGACAAGATTGTAGCACAAGATGGCATGGTTACAGGAATAAAAAATTAATAATCTGGCACATGAACGAGGAAGTGCTGTAAATGAAACAGAGCCACATTGGCTTGTAACTCATAAAAACGGGTAACAGTTAATATCTGAAACATAAAGAAATAAAACTGTTAGGGAAGGAATGCTCTTTCCAAGCCTCAAATGTCTACATAGCATTTCAGAATGAGCCTTTTAGCAGGGTCCACATATTCTGGCTAGCTGTACTTTTCTAATGCTCTAAAAATTGCTGTTTAGATAGTACTTTGAAGTTGCAGCTCAGGCTGGAGCTTAGGCTGTGAAGCGTGGGAGGTGGATGGGCTTGCGTCCTGATTTGCATTGGTATTTTTAAATGTTTTCAGGACAGTAATCAAAACAAAACAATATTCATCCCTGTGTTATTACAATATTGTAATCACTAATATTTTAGTTAACATATTTTTAGTTAACATATTTTAACATTAAAAGGATTTGAAATAGTTTTCTCTTGTTAGTTCCTATAGCGAATGGAGAAATTCATCAAGCAAGGAAATATATCTATTGACTGATTTAGTGCTTAGTCACAGATTTAGAGTTTTGGAGTACTTTTTTAGTTTAATTTGCATTCTTATAGGTAAGTTCTGTAAGAGTCCCTGATTATTATCTGATGATACTGTCTTCTCGTTTTCAATTTAATTTCAATGTTCCCAATTTGTGGTAGATATTTGTCATTTTTATACTCCATTAAAACACTAGAAGTTTTGAAACCGTATCCACTAAAGAAAAAACATGATTTCTGCTGCTGTTACATTATATTGCTCTTAATGAAAAGTCTTATTGATTAGCAACTTCTAAAAACACAGGATGAAATCCAGGTCCCATTGAGTTCAATGAGAGTTTTGCCATTAATTTCAGTGAGACCAGGATTTCACTTACTGTACATTGATTATTTTTATATATATAAAGGAGCAGGATATGAACAATGAGCAGCAAAATACTGAGTACAGCTGTTCATTGAAAAGAAAAATTACAACACGTTTCTGTATCCAATATGTATACACCTTCTTAGAGTGCTCTAGAAATAATGTCTACAATTGGTAGAATGCAAAATAATGCCACTGTAGTCCAATAATGAGTAAATATTTTATGGTTAACTAGAATGTCTAAATAAATTTAAAATTAGGGTCTCTAGTAACCTAACAATTCCTGAAGAGCAATTTTACCATTAAACAACAAAAGCATATGTAAATTATAAACACATATACCAGACAAAATATTATAGATATTAAAATTATCTGCTGAAAATTAGACTGGACCAATATCAATAACAAAAATCTTCCCTACCTGGCCTACTATTAATAATAACTCCTTCATTTTTTCACATGCCTGAGAAAATAGAGATTTGAGGAGCAGAAGCTAGCTGTTTTTTATTAAACAGCAAGTGACTAGTGGGTGGCAAGGCTCTTTATATATGGATTTTGGGTTCTCTGTCTAACTTATCCTATAAATTTATATATAACTTAATCATATTATACCATGATTCTGGTCACTTCCTCCCTTCTCAGGCCACATTTTCAGACTGGCGTGCCCAATTGCTCATGTATATTTGTGCATAACTAATTTATGTAAGTAATTTTGTGTCCAAAAAGTTAGACATCCACAAACGTATGGGACTGCCCACACCTACCTTGGAAAATTTGGGATATATTGATATACTAGGTTACATTTTCAAAAAGTTGTATGCCAGAAACCTGTGAAATGAGAATGCATATAGGCAGCTCAATTATAAAGATTTATTTATAGTTTGTTAAAATCTGCTGTATATAGTCTGTGTATGCAAACATACAGTCTGCATACCTTTCTGTGCTGTGCAAGAAATGATGAAGTGGTAACTATTGTTGCACATTCGCAGTTTTCAAAGCAGTTTGTGTGAACATTTTCCATTATGCCCAGATGAATTTAGATCAAAGAAACAGATTAAGTGATATGCGGAAGCACATATCTATGTATAAAGAAAAGCAGGAATAGCTAGCAGCTAAGGTGCCTCTTGGGCACTGGATTAGAAAAATAAGCTCATTAGATGACAGTAACCCAACAATGAATAACAAACTGGTACAGGAGGAATACAGCAACAATTCCTTATTTAATCTAATATAGGAATATATTTAAGATTAACATATAACAAAACAGACCATTATGAATCACTGTGAGAAGATTTAAAAAGTCAGATACAGTCAGTACATGCTCAGGGCCGGCTCCAGGCACCAGCCCAGCAAGCAGGTGCTTGGGGCGGCCAACAGAGAGGGGCGGCACATCTGGCTCTTCGGCGGCAATTCAGCGGCGGGTCCCTCACTCCCTCTCGGAGCGAAGGAACAGCTGCCAAAGACTGAAGCTGCGGCGGTAGAGCAGATCGCGATTGTGGCTTTTTTTTTTTTGCTGCTTGGGGCAGCAAAAACCCTGGAGCTGGCCCTGTACATGCTCTACGTGTAATGGTAAATTGAATTTTAATAACAGGCTTATTTCAATGTGTAACTTGCAGATGTTATTGTAAGAAGAGATATTACCAATAAATTTTCATTTTTTGGTGTTGTACTACAACAGCAAGCCATATATTAAACGTATTGTGCTTTGATAATATCCTATCACCTTTTGGAGCTAGAGATCCTACCTGCAAAATGTGATCTGCCTCATCCACAAAAAAAAAAAAATATTGAAAATGGAATAACATTACATTTCCTTAAAGTGCAAATATGTGCTGTTAAATACATCTGTTAGCAATATTATCATTTTAGAAGCAGTAGCAAGAGGGTGTTATTTGATTTGTTTTGTTTCTAATTCTATGCATGTAACACTGGTCTACAATTTTTGAGACGTCTGCTTCAGAGTTAAAATGTGCTATTTAGTATGTATTTTGATGTGCTGAATTCAAATATGACAATTAAAACAACTGATTGGCTACTGTTTCTAAGATATTTAAGTTTTTACATTTTATGTCTCTGTATATTGTGTAGATAGTTTTAATCATAAATTATAAACCTAGGTCTTTTCATGTGTTTATGGTTGCTTTACATGATAATATTTCACCTGTCCTGTTTATGTAACACTTTAAAAATCAGCAAAAGGGTTATATAAATAAAATGTATTATGAAACAAAAGGCAAAAAACTATTATATACATAGTTTAGTCCTATTCAGTGTCTACTCGGCGCTTCTTGGCTTGTCTCTTGTATTCATTAAATGGAGCATCACTTGTCACTGTCCAGCGATAGTCTGCAAGCATGATGGGCTCCATTTGCCCTGATAGCGTTTCTCCATTGTTGCAGTGTCCTGGTGAAATTGCTCGCCCTGCTCGTCGCTCACTGCTCCGCAGTTCGGTGGAAAAAAATCTAGATGAGAGAGCAAAAAATGTATCTTTAGTGACATGTTGCAACCAAGGCTTTTGTATGCCTTGAGGAGGTTTTCCATCAACAACTTGTAATTATCTGCCTTGTTGTTTCCGAGAAAATTTATTGCCACTAACTGGAAGGCTTTCCATGCCGTCTATTCCTTGCCACGCAGTGCATGGTCAAATGCATCATCTCGAAGAATTTCACGAATCTGAAGACCAACAAAGACACCTTCCTTTATCTTAGCTTCACTTAACCTTGGAAATTTTCCACGGAGGTACTTGAAAGCTGCTTGTGTTTTGTCAATGGCCTTGACAAAGTTCTTCATCAGACCCAGCTTGATGTGTAAGGGTGGTAACAAAATCTTCCTTGATTCAACAAGTGGTGGATGCTGAACACTTTTCCTCCCAGGCTCCAATGACTGTCGGAGTGGCCAATCTTTCTTGATGTAGTGGGAATCTCTTGCACGACTATCCCATTTGCAGAGAAAACAGCAGTACTTTGTGTATCCAGTCTGCAGACCAAGCAAGAGAGCAACAACCTTCAAATCGCCATAAAGCTGCCACTGATGTTGGTCATAGTTTATGCACCTCAAAAGTTGTTTCATGTTGTCATAGGTTTCTTTCATATGGACTGCATGAGCAACTGGAATTGATGGCAAAACATTGTCATTATGCAGTAAAACAGCTTTAAGACTCGTCTTCGATGAATCAATGAACAGTCTCCACTCATCTAGATCATGAACGATGTTGAAGGCTGCCATCACACCATCGATGTTGTTGCAGGCTACAAGATCACCTTCCATGAAGAAGAATGGGACAAGATCCTTTTGACAGTCACGGAACATGGAAACCCTAACATCACCTGCCAGGAGATTCCACTGCTGTGGTCTGGAGCCCAACAGCTCTGCCTTACTCTTGGGTAGTTCCAAATCCCTGACAAAGTCATTCAGTTCACCTTGTGTTATGAGGTGTGGTTCAGAGGAGGAGGATGGGAGAAAATGTGGGTCCTGTGACATTGATGGTTCAGGACCAGAAGTTTCAACCTCTTCCTCTTCCTCGTCTGACTCAAGTGAGAATGATTCTGGTGCATCAGGAACCGGCAGTCCTTCTCCGTGGGGTACTGGGCATATAGCTGATGGAATGTTTGGATAATGCACAGTCCACTTTTTCTTCTTTAACACACCTTTCCCAACTGGAGGCACCATGCAGAAGTAACAAGTGCTGGTATGATCTGTTGGCTCTCTCCAAATCATTGGCACTGCAAAAGGCATAGATTTCCTTTTCCTGTTCAACCACTGGCGAAGATTTGTTGCACAAGTGTTGCAGCATATGTGTGGGGCCCACCTCTTGTCCTGATCTCCAATTTTGCAGCCAAAATAAAGGTGATAGGCTTTCTTAACCATAGTGGTTATACTGCGCTTTTGTGATGCAAAAGTCACTTCACCACAAACATAGCAGAAGTTATCTGCACTGTTCACACAAGTACGAGGCATCTCGGCTCACTTTGGCTAAACAGAAATGTGTCCCTTTGCAAAATCAAACACTGACAAATAAGAGAGCACGACACTGTATGATTTCTAGAACTGATATAGGCAATTTGTTCAGCAGAGTGATGTAAGCTTCGTTATGATTGCATCATCCATGACTTCTAGGAATAACATGCTGCAATTCATATCATGTATGACGCAATACCAGCTTCAGATTGCATCATTCATTGTTTTGCCTAAAAAGCAAGTACTGTCCAAACCCAGTCATAGATTTATTCATAGATCCAGTCAAAAATGTATTTTAGTCATTTCTGATTTAAATTGAGATCCCTTCCCTTTATAACTCACTTATCCTCCGCCATTCCCAAGTCAAGGGTCATATATACTGACCCAATAGCATATCTTGAAAACTAGAGCCAATCAACAATTTTAAGCATCATTTTCGTTCTCAGTGACCCAGAATTAGTAAAGTTTGACTACATTTATTTCAGAAGCATTTTGGCTGTAGAGCAGTGTAATCAGTGAGAACATTTGACACCTCAGGCCTGGGTTACACTGGTGGGGGGGAGGGGAATCAATCTAAGTTACGCAACTTCAGCTACGTGAATAACGTAGCTGAAGTCGATGTACTTGGATCAACTTACCGTGGTGTCTTCACCGCGGTGAGTCGACTGCTGCCGCTCCCCTGTCGACTCTGCCTGCGCCTCTCGCGGCAGTGGAGTACAGGAGTCGACGGGAGAGCGCTCAGGGATCGATTTATCGCGTCTCAAGTATCCGCAATAAATCGACCCCCGCTGGATTGATTGCTGCCCGCAGATCCAGTGTGTAGTGTAGACATACCCTGAATCTTCAAAGCCTACCACCGCCAATGCCTCTGCTAGAAGTGGTGGTGGAAAAAATTGTAGAATTTGCTATAAGTAATTCAGGATTATGACGTTTCAGTTTATGGTTTAAATTCATTAGTCCAGTCCTGTTCTATTTTTTAAAAATCAGAGACTATTCCAGAAACTTTATAGACTCTAAATTGTATGAAAACATTACCGCATTTAAGAAGGTGCTGGAAAAAAGAGGTAAGAGGAAGAATGATATTGTGTGGCACATAATAGTAAAAGCAAAAGTTATTGGAATGTTATGGGCATTTGTGTGTCACTTAATTATCAAGGGTTTATCTGCCCCTCTGATTCTCTACATGGTAAATTAGAAGAGACTTAAATAAACTGAAATATAAGCAAAACAAATGATAGCCACCATAGCTTGCTGAAGCCTTTCTGTCCCTCACAATATCTCATTTTTCCTCCTGTGCATCCTCATTGGGGAAATTCATTTAAATCAAGACATGATAAATTAGATCTTTTATTCTCCTTAAAAAGATGTTAAATGGTCTAGAGCAGCTTTTCAGTACGCTAGGAAGTAACGGACTATGTGTTCTCCAGTAGCCTCAACTGGGTGAAGATGAAAAGTGGGAACTAGATCAAAATACGAAGCATGAATATTTAAAAAAGAAAACCCAGCACAAGCACATAGGGACAAAATTAAAAAGGCCAAAGCACAAAATGAGATTAAACTAGCTAGGGATATAAAGGGTAACCATAAAACATTTTATAAATACATTAGAAACAAGAGGAAGACCAAGGACAGGATAGATCCATTACTCAATTAGGAGGGAAAGACAATAACAGTGCAGTAATGGCTGAAGTGTTAAATGCCTCTTTTACTTCAGTTTTCACTCAAAAGATTGGCACTGATTAGATTACTAATATAGGATCTGAGGCTAACATAGGGACAGATCAAGTTAAGAATTACTTAACTAAGTCTTCAAGTAGGCAGAGCCTGATGAAATACATTCTAGAATAGTTAAGGAACAGGCTGAAGAGATCTCTGAGCCATTAGCAATTATCTTCGATAATTTATAGAGGATTGGAGAGATCTCAGAGCATTGGAAAAGGGCAAATATAGTACCTATCTATAAAAAGGGAAATGAGGACAACCCAGGGAATTATAGACCAGTCAGATTAAGTTTGGTACTCGGAAAGATAATGGAGTAAATAATCAATCAGTTTGAAAGCACCTAGAAAATAATAAGGAGGCAAGTAACAGTCAACATGGATTTGTTAAGAACAAATCATGTCAAGCCAACCTAATATTCTTCTTTGACAGAGTAAAAGACTTATGGGTAAGCCTGAAGCAGTAGATACAATACATCTCATTTTTAGTAAGGCTTTTGATACTCTCTCACATGATCTTCTCATAAACAAATTAGGGAAATAGAGCCTAAATGAACCTACTAGAAGGTGGGTGCCCAACTGGATCCCCCCACCATCCAGGCAGTGGGGAGCTGCAGGGTACTCCCTCCGTCCAGTGGGGAAGGGCATAGTGAGTGAGTCTCACAAAGATCGGTCGTGGGTCCAATTTTATTCAATATCTTTATGAATTATTTGGATAATGGCATAGAGAGTTCACTTATAAAGTTTGGGAATGATACCAAGCTGGGAGGGGTTTCAAGTGCTTTGAAGGACAGGATTAGGATTCAAAATGAATTTGACAATCTGGAGAAATGGTCTGAAATTAATAGGATAAAATTCAATAAAGACAAATGCAAAGTACTACACTTAGGAAGGAATAATCAGTGGCACAAATACAAAATGGGAAATGACTGCTGTCATAACTATAAAGGGAAGGGTAACAGCTCTCCTGTGTACAGTACTATAAAATCCCTCCTGGCGAGAGACTCCAAAATCCTTTTTCCTGTAAAGGGTTAAGAAGCTCAGGTAACCTGGCTGACACCTGACCCAAAGGACCAATAAGGGGACAAGATACTTTCAAATCTGGGGGGGGGAGAGGGGAGGCTTTTGTTTGTGCTCTTTGTTTGGGAAGTTGTTCGCTCTTGGGACTGAGAGGGAACAGACATCAATCCAGGTTCTCCAAATCTTTCTGAACAAGTCTCTCATATTTCAAACTTGTAAGTAAACAGCCAGGCAAGGCGTGTTAGTTTATCTTTGTTTTCTCAACTTGTAAATGTACCTTTTGCTAGGGTGTTTACCCCTGTTTGCTCTAACTTTGAACCTAAGCCTAGAGGGGGGTCCTCTGGGCTCTTTAAGTTTGATTACCCTGTAAAGTTATTTCCCATCCTGATTTACAGAGATGATTTTTACCTTTTTCTTTAATTAAAAGCCTTCTTTTTAAGAACCTGATTGATTTTTCCTTGTTTTTAGATCCAAGGGGGTTGGATCTTGATCCACCAGGAGTTGGTGGGAGGAAGGAGGGGGGATGGTTAATTTCTCCTTGTTTTAAGATCCAAGGGGTTTGGATCTGTATTCACCAGGGAATTGGTGGAGAGTCTCTCAAGGCTACCCAGGGAAGGGAATTAGTTTTGGGAGTGATGGCAGCGGGACCAGATCTAAGCTGGTAGTTAAGCTTAGAAGTTTTCATGCAGGCCCCCACATTTGTACCATAAAGTTCAAAGTGGGAAAGCAGCCTTGACAACTGCCTAGGAAGGAGTACTGCAGAAAAGGATCTGGGGGTTATAGTGGATCACAAACTAAGTGAGTCAACAATGTAATACTGTTGCACAAAAAGTGAACTTCATTCTGGGATATATTTAGCAGGAGTATTGTAAACAAGACACGAGAAGTAATTTTTCCACTGTACTCAGAAGGCCTCAACAAGAGTACTGGGCCCAGTTCTGGGCATCACAATTTGGGAAAGATGTGGACAAATTGGAGAAAGTCCAGAAGAGAGCAATGAAAATGATTAAAGGTCCTGAAAACACGACCTACGAAGAAAGATTGAAAAACTTGGATTTTTCTAATCTGGAGATGAGACAACAGAGAGGGTCTTCAAGTATGGAAAAGCTTGTTATAAAGAGGAGGGCGATAAATTCTTCCCTTTATCCCCTGAGGACAGGCCAAGAAGTAATGGGCTTAAAGTGCAGAAAGGAAGATTTAGGTTAGACATTAGGAAAAACTTCTTAGCTGTCAGGGTATTTAAACAGTGGCACAAATTACCTTAGGAGGCTGTGGAATCTCTGTCATTGGAGGTTTTTAAGAACAGGCTAGACAAACACCTGTCAGGGATTAATACTTACTCCTGCCTCAGTACAGGGAACTGGACTAGCTGACCTACCGAGGTCCCTTCCGGTTCAACATTTCTAGGATTCTGTGATTATGAAATCACCTTACAGCCCATATTTTTGTTAGCACATTAAATGTTGTATTATCTGCATTAAAAAAAAATCATTCATCTTAATATGCGAGAACACTGTTTGGTAATATGTTTAATGCAGTTTAGTTCTGCCAAAACGAGCAAGATGAAACCATATCATAATGCTATCCTTTGCAATGGTAGCTTTTCAGGTGATTCTAAGGTTCAATTTAAAGCTCTGATCCTGTAACTGACTCTGTGCTTGGACCTCTGTGTAGCAGCGGTGGCTCATTCATTTAAATCTCCAGCAATTACTACTTGTGTGCAGTTACCACAACATAGTTTGTTTTATTGTTAAATGTGGTACAACTCTACCCCGATATAACACTGTCCTCGGGAGCCAAAAAATCTTACTGCATTATAGGTGAAACCGCGTTATATCGAACTTGCTTTGATCCGCTGGAGCGCGCAGCCCCGCCCCGCCGGAGCGCTGCTTTACCGCGTTATATTCGAATTCGTGTTATATCGGGTCGCGTTATATCGGGGTAGAGGTGTATATGGGCTTGAAGGTTGCAGGAACATTTGTAATTTACCTGGGAAAATAAAATAAATGAATGAATTCCCTGGCCAGATCTAATATTTCATATATGTGAGATACTTTGGCATTTTGTCACCACTTCCCACAGTTAATGGGAATATAGGCAGCGATTCAGCAAGGAACTTAAAGGTGTGCCCAACTTTTAGTATGTGCATAATCCGATTGGATTGTCAATGTGGATTGTCTATGTGGCTTGTCATGCTTATGTCCCTTACAGAACTGGAGTTTTAATCTGAAATATATTTTTTGTTTAGTGGCATGAATAGAAGCCCTTTTATTTTTAAAGGAAGAGAAAATTGGATGCAATGAGTCTGTGTCTGTTATTACAAAAATTGATTTAGTCTGTATTCTTGAATCTAGGATGGATGATTACATGGGTAATATATAGATTAGTCCATATCACTTATTTTGATTCTCTTTTCTTTTGGAGTTTAACAGTTAAATCCTTGGAGATGTCATATAATTGAATGATTTGTTTCTTCAGTCAGTAGATATGTTAAAAAATATTTTTTCCATGTGGACTTTGAATCTTAGTTGTAGAAAAGGGGGAAAAGAGATCTTTTCAAGTTTATACTGGCATTAATCATTTTTAAGACACCCCTATACAGGATTCTGACTTCTGGTTCTTGATTCCTTAGTGGCAGAATTTTGTTGGTTGTTCTTAAGACTTTTGACCCTTGAGAACCTTCCTGGATGAGGTGGGTCCCCTACTGGCCACCATACCCCTGACTATAAATGCTGCCTCCTGAACAATCCATTGAATATGATTAGCAAATTAGCTCCCTCCAGGAGAGTGGACTTCATTGGCCATCAATCTAGCTCTTCTAGATATCAGCCATGCTCATCAGGTGCACTTTCATATTGTAGCCCATCCTTCCAATAACATCCTCTACTGTTGTAAATAGTTGAAGCTGAGGCATAGGGTGTTTTACTGCATTGAAGAGTGTTGTGACTTCCACCTCAGTGCCCTGACCTTTAATAATTTTGGTGCTGAGCACAGTTTGTTCTTTTTTTGGGACTTCTGTTAACTAATTTATGAGTTCACCAGTGCTGCAAAGATCCAAATTTTTCATACTGGTTACCTCAGACTTCAACTGCTAGCATTGTTCTCAGTGCACGAGCGCCTATGGGTACACAGGTGCCACAATTTGTTAGGCATACTTGATACTTTGATGTCTGTGTGAGAGCTACCATTTTAGCAACACACTGGACATTAAGAACATAAGAACTGCCATGTTGGTCAAGCCAATGGCCCATCTAGCCCTGTATCCTGCCTCCAAAAGTAGACAATATCAACATTTCAGAGGGACTGTACAGAATTGGGCAATTTTGGAGAGATCGACCCCTGTGTAACCCTCCTGGCTTCTGGCAATCAGAGGTTTATGGTTGCCCTGAGCATGGAGTTATATCTTTGACCATCTTGGCTAATAGCTATTGATGGATCTATCCTCCATGACTTTATCTAGTTATTTTTTGAATCCAGTTACTTTTGGCCATCACATCATCCCCTAGCAACAAGTTCCACAGATGAATTGTGTGTTGTGTGAAAAAATATTTACTCTTACTTGTATTAAACCTGCTGCTTATTAATTTCAGCCGCTGATGCTTGGTTTTTGTATTGTGTGAAAGGGTAAATTCACATCTTTCTTCATTTTTTCCATATCATTCATGATTTTATCAACCTCTATCCTATCCCCCCCATTATTCTGTGATGCTTATCTCTTTTCTAAACTGAACAGCCTTAATCTGTTTAGTCTCTCCTTATATGGAAGCCATTCCATAACCTTGATCATTTTTTTGCCCTTCCATGAACCTTTTCCAGTTCCATTATATTCTTTTTGAGATGGGGAGACTAGAACTAGACAAAGTATTAAGGTGTGGGCACATCATGGATTTATATGGTGGCAGTACAATATTTTCTGTTTTATTTCTATTCCCTTCCTTAATAGTTCCTAACATTTTGTTAGCCTTTTTGACTGCTGCCGTGTATTGAGCTGAAGTTTTCACAGCACTATCCATGATAACTCCAAGATCTTTCTTGAGTGCAACCCATAATTTTGTGTGTATGGCTAGGATATTTTTTTTCCAATGTGCATTGTTTTGAATTTATCAATGTTGAATTTCATCTGCCATTTTTCTGCCCAGTCAGCCAGTTTTGTGTGATCCTTTTGTAATTCTTCACAATCAGTTTTGGATTTAACTATCTTGAATGATTTTGTATCATCTGCAAACTTTGCCACTTCACTGTTTACTCCCTTTTCCAGACCATTAATAAGTTGAACAGCACAGCTCCCAGTACAGATCCTTGGGGACCCTGCTGTTTATCTCTCCCCACTGTGAAAACTGACCATTTATTCCTACCCTTTGATTCCTATACTTTAACCAGTTACTGATCCATGAGAGGACCTTCCCTCTTATTGCATGATTGCATGCTTTGCAAAGGAGCCTTTGTTGAGGGACCTTGTTAAATGCTTTCTGAAAGTCCATGTACACAGTATTCACTGGATCATCCTAGTCCGCATGTTTGTTGATCCCCTCAAAGGATTCTAAAATTGGTGAGGTATGATTTCCCTTTACAAAAGCCTTGCTGAAAACAGTATGTTGGGAAAAGAGTCATCTATATGTCTGATAATTCTGTTCTTTATTATAATTTCAACCAATTTGCCTGTACTTAAGTTAGGCTTACCAACCTACAATTGTCAGATGGGCTGTGGAGCTTTTTTAAAAAAAATTGATGTTGCATTAGCTATCCTCCAGTTATCTGGTACAGAGGCTGATGTAATTGATAGGCTACATACCATAGTTAGTAGTTTTGCAACTTCATATCTGAGTTCCTTCAGAACTGTTGGGTGAATAGCGTCCAGTCCTGGGGACTTATTACAGCTTAATTTATCAATTTGTTTCAAAACCTCCTCGTACCTCAGTCTGGGACAGATCCTCAGATCTGTTACCTAAAAAGAGTGTCTCAGGTGTGGGAATCTCCTTCACATCCTCTGCAGTGAAGACTGATGCAAAGAATTCATTTAGCTTCCCTGCATAAGAGCATTAGAATGGCCATACTGGGTCAGACCAAGGGTCCATCCAGCCCAGCACCCTGTCTGCTGACTGTGGCCAATGCCAGGTGTCCCAGAGGGAGTGAAATTAACAGGTAATGCTCAAGGGATCTCTCTCCTGCCATCCATCTCCAACCTCTGACAAACAGAGGCTAGGGACACCATTCCTTACCCATCCTGGCTAATAGCCATTAATGGACTTAACCTCCATGAATGTATCTAGTTCTCTTTTAAACCCTGTTATAGTCCTAGCCTTCACAACCTCCTCAGGCAAGGAGTTCCACAGGTTGACTGTTTGCTGTGTGAAAAAGAACTTCCTTTTATTTGTTTTAAACCTGCTGCCCATTAATTTCATTTGGTGGCCCCTAGTTCTTACATTATGGGAACAAGTAAATAACTTTTCCTTATTCACTTTCTTCACACCACTCTTGATTTTATATACCTCTATCATATCCCCCCTTAGTCTCCTCTTTTCCAAGCTGAAAAGTCCTAGCCTCTTTAATCTCTTCTCATATGGGACCCATTCCAAACCCCTAATCATTTTAGTTGCCCTTCTTTGAACCTTTTCTAATGCCAGTATATCTTTTTTGAGATGAGGAGACCACATCTGTACGCAGTATTCAAGATGTGGGCGTACCATGGATTTATATAAGGGCAATAAGATATTATCCATCTTATTCTCTATCCCTTTTTTAATGATTCCTAACATTCTGTTTGCTTTTTTGACTGCCGCTGCACACTGCGTGGACGTCTTCAGAGAACTATCCACGATGACTCCAAGATCTCTTTCCTGATAAGTTGTAGCTAAATTAGCCCCCATCATATTGTATGTATAGTTGGGGTTATTTTTAACCAGTTCTCTATCCATGAAAGGATCTTCCCTCTTATCCCATGACAACTGCAATGGCCTTGTCTTCCTTGAGTGCTCCTTTAGCACCTTTGTCATCTAGTGGCCCCACTGTTTGTATGGAAGGCTTCCTGCTTCTGGAGTACCTATAAAAAATCTTACTGTTAGCTTTGCATCTATAGCAATTGCTTCTCAAATTCTTTCTTGCCTGGCCTTATTGTACTTTTTACACTTAACCTGCCAGAGTTTATACTCCATCATATTATTTTCACTAAGTTTTGACTTCCAATTTTTAAAAGCTGCCTTTTTGTCTCTATCAGCCTCCATTACTCTGCTGTTTATAGCCACAATGACATTCTTTTGAGCCTCTTATTGTCTTTTCTGATTTGGGGTATACATGTACTCTGAGTCTTTGTTGTGTAGTTTTTAAAAAGTCCCAGTGCTGCTTGCAGGCATTTAACCCTTGTGACAGTTCCTTTTCATTTCTCTCTAAAAAGTTCCATTGATTATCCTCATTTCACCAATTTTCTGTGTTGCCTATTATATCTCTATTCTCATTTAATGCCAGGCACTCTAGTTGTCCATCCTAATACGGTGACTTCTAACAGTTGTATATAAACACTTATATATAAGAGATTAAACTGGGGAGTTCCAGAACTAAGGCATGAGTCTCTACAGCTTGAGCTGTGTAGACTGGGCACACAAGAGGATGCATAGCACACACTGATCAGTTGATTACACCTCCTTCACTGGTTTATGCACCAACTGTCTTGTCTTGTGGATGAGATACACATAAGAGAGGGCCAGCAGTTTTGCAGCTTGAAGCTCCCAATTCCAGACAGCTCATTGTTGCGGTCTTTGGATTTTCCCTTCCTATGCTCATTTGCTGAAGCATAGAGGGGAATGGGGATACCAGTATCAATAGGCTTGACAGTCTATCTTGATTACTCACCTGGGTCTTTTATAAAGTATGTTTGAAACCTCGGAAGCTTAGAGTTATTCATCTTGTTCTACAGCAGCAGGCACAGGACCTCTCGGCACAGATTGAGGAAAGCATTTTGTTTTGTGATAGAAGCTTACATATAGGGAGCTCTGGCCTCAACACTGGTGCATTTATAACACATTATGACCCTCTATTGCCTATCCCAATTCCAGAAATTTGTGTGGCTAAGATTTAGGCTGCTCTTTGGGCTCTCATGAGATGAAGGGTTCCTCTAATGCCAAATACATCTGTGCTTGCAGAGGAACATCAAGACAGTGATGCTGCAGGGGAGGATCTTAATTTTTCCCAATGTTAGTAGAACTGTACAAGACAGCTAAATTAAAGTTGATGCCCATCCTGGAGGTACCTGTCTTAGGAACCTTATTTTCAAAAGTGTAACAAGGAATTGGAAAGCCAGTACTTTGTGTTTTGTGGCATACACATAAAGAATACAAAAGTTGATTTTTCCTACTTTTAAAAAACTTTTTAATTTTTAACAATCTAAGAGCCATATTTAGGATGTTCTCAAATTCATGTGTGAGGTAGAGCTGGATAAATTATCAGTTGAAGCTTCTTAAGGCATACGTAAGACAAAGGGAATCAGATACTTCAAGCTCTATACCAATGTCTGTAAACTGGGTTTGAGCACCTGTAGGATCTAACTACTTTCACATGTTAACCAGCCTCCACTGTAAATCATACCAAGTACATCAGCCAAAGAAGCAAAACAACAAATGTTAGGGCCAAAATTTGCTCTTACACTGGCGGAAGTTAACTCTATTGACATCAGTGAGATTACTTGGCATTTTCAGTGATGTAACTGAGAGCAGAATTTTTCCTGCAGTCTTCATAAAATCTATTATAAACTCATACAAACTTGTTCTTTAATATCAAAAACCACAGAGCTAACTTCTGAGATTGTCATGTTTACTCTTTTTTTACTGCTTTAAATTTAAAAAAAATCAAGAAAGGCATTGTATACAGGGAATATTTGGCTCACATTCATTTAATAAATCTTATTAGATATTTTACAGTCGGCTTATTATTTTGCTTCTGATAAGAGCCTGTTAGTCCCCTTCCCCATGTAATGAATAGAAATTTTTTCTTGTATTTTCTGTCCAATTTAGACTGTAAGCCCTTTGGAACAAAGACCACGTCTTTTTACATGTATGATGCTACTAGCAAGGTGTGTTTTTCCTTCGAGTGCTTGTGCATTTATTCTACTTGTCCCCTTGCAATGAGATCAGATTCATTTGGCTAGCAATGTCCATTAGGTCTGTGCCTTTTTCCTGCATGCTCATACCTAAGAACACAATGAGCAGAGCAGGTCCCTTCTTAGCTCCTGTGGCTGCAAAATAAGTATTTAGTCTACATAGCATAAATCTAGTGTTAGGATTAGTTTTTTGTTAGTTTTACCTGGTACTGGCATTTAGCCCATATGGCTGAAACCAAGTCCTCCAGATTATAAATTTTGTCCCTTTTGTTAGTCAGTTGTTCCCTTTAATCATGGTCCACTCAAGGTGCCTATTTTGCCTCAGGGCAGGGGATATTGCAGTTAAATGTCCATCTGTTTTCCAAACAAACATACAAGGTAAGGGAGGCTCTCCTGAAGCTTTTTCTGCTAGACAGATCAATGAAGACTCGTTTCTGATATGAGTAAACAAGATCCTCCTGGATCTGAGAAGTCTACGTTTGAGAGATCTGTGAGCACTGGTTTGACTGCCCGCTCCTGAGCCACTACCGCTAAAAAGTACTCTTCGACAATGACTGCAGTCATGTCCTCTTGAATGTCTGCTGAAAGGGGTTAGGAAGCATAGCAGATTTTGATTAAATCTCAGGAAAAGCTTCCTAACCCTAAGAACGTTAGGACAATAGAACAGACTGCCTAAGAAGGTTGTGGCAGCTCCTTCACTGGAGGTTTTCAAAAGGAGGCTGGAAAGCCAGCTGTCTTGGATGGTTTAAACGAGTGCTAGCCGCCCTTCCCACAGCCCCATTGGCCTAGGGTGGTGAACCGTGGTCAGTGGGAGCTGCGATCGGCCGAACCTGCGGACGCGGCAGGTAAACAAACCGGCCCGGACCACCAGGGGCTTTCCCTGAACAAGCAGCAGACCGGTTTTGAGAAGCACTGGTTTAAACCAAACAAATCCTGCTTTTTGGCAGGGGGTTAGACTAGACTGTATGACCCTTGTGGTCCCTTCTAACCCTATGATTCTCTGAGACAGGAGAGAGCACTCTTCTTCTAAAGAGCATAGACATAGGTAACCTTCTCAGGGAGCTAATAAGAAGATGGAGAATGCCTGAGTCTGCTTCCTTAAAGGGTATCTCCAGGCCTGGAATGAGGAGGAGGAGTCTGATCTCATAGTTATGTTACTAGCTAAAGAGCAGTTTCATGCTACCTTAGGTGCTACCTTTATGGTACCAACATTATGGCTCCCAGTACTGACATCGTCTATGTCATTGTCAGTGGTCCCCAATGTGCTACTTACAGAACTGACCTTCTTGGCACTGAGGTCCTTTATGGTACCAAGTAGTATCCCAGTATCCTCTCTGCCTGAGTCACCACTATTGGCATCTATGATGAGTGTACTCTCTCTCTTTGATATCAGCCACTACCTCATCCTCTGTACTGAGCACTTCAATGGCACCAAATAGGGAGCTTCCTATGGCACATCCCTGGACTCCTGTTAAATCTGCACTGTCCCCTGAGGAAGAATATTACCCTTTCTTGTCTAGCTAGCAGGGCTCCACCTCCCTATTCTCCAAGATTCTGCTTATGATAGGATCCCATTGGTTCTCCTAGGGATTCTAGGTACCATTTCTACTCTCACACAGACGTAAGTGACCTAGAGATGTGCACTATCCTTGGTAATCCCCAGGGTAAATCCACGCTGCCTTTCCTTATAGCCATCAGTCTTGGCCCTGCAGGATCCCCAGGGGCTTATAGCTTGTAAGGAAGCCAACTTCAACTGCCCTTCTAAGGTTAGGTCTCATTCCACTGTAGAGTGTACAGCCTCAAGTGACACATACTGAGTTCATCAGGAGCAGGCATCTGATGAAGTACACCAAAGGGCTATGGAGCTTATCCTAACAGCTATTTCCTCATCTTCACCGGATGACACTGTAGTCCTTGTTGAATCATTCCACCTTGGTGACTACATAGTATTCCAGGATCATCTCTACTGGAGGGAGGGACATGCTAAAGACACTGGTTGAGATGATGCAAGAAAAATCCCAGAAACTGTTAGATATCCTGCACTCCTTAAATGCCATACTCCTGGTATGCATTCTGCACCAAAAAATAAAAAAATCTGCAAACAATATTTTAAAGTTCTGCAAAATTTTGCAAATTTTATTTGTCAAAATAACATTACATAATCATGCCAGCTTCAATTATTTTAATAATGTATTTAAACATACCTGTCAGCACGTATGTGTATAACAATATAGATGCATACAAAAATTCCCCCAGTAGTAGAGAGTTAAAGTAACCCCTATGACAACCCAGTTCCTGTTTCTCTGCCCCCTTCTCTCCCCGAGACCAGCCAGGGGGCCAAACACCCACAACCCCTCCCCCCAGAGCCCAGCTATGGGGCTCCTTAGTTCATATACCGCACTGCCCCCCCCTCAGGCCTCTCTCCCCCAGAGCCCAGCCGCAGGGCCCTCCCTTGCCCAAATACCCACACCTCCTCCCCCTAAGAGCGCCGCTGTGGGGGGCTGCTGGCCCAGATACCCACACCCTTTCCCCCCAGAGCCCAGCCACAGCCCCACCCCAGCCCAGACACCCACCTCCCTCTCCTCTCTGTCCCCAGAGCTCAGCCGTGGCCTCCAGCCCAGACACACCCCCAGAGCCCAGGGATCCAGAGGGAAAAACAGCCTGATGCTCGGTCCCAGGCTTGCACGGAGTTTCCTGTGCACCGCCCTCTTCTTCCCCCAGGGCCTGCTGAGAACTGCAGCTGTCGGGTACCCTCTAGCTCCCTCCCCTCCCCCTGGCAGTGTCTTCTATGGATAAGCTGGGCTCTGCTGAGTCCATCTGCTCCTAGTGGTGGCCAGCAGCATTACAGCCCATTTCTATCAGGGAAAGGAAATTCTGTGCGCACTACGTTAATTTCTGCAAAATTCTGCAGTGGCGCAGAATTCCCTCAGGAGTAATGCCTCAAATATTTTATACAAAGTGGAAAAGCTTCAACAGAAGAGAATGGAAATATCTTATTGCTTGGTGGTTAGGGCACTCACCTGGGTAGAAGAGACCTACGTTTAAATTCCTGCTCTAGACCAGGGATTTGAATCTGGAACTCCCACATCCCTGCTGAGTGCCCTAACCACACAGCTATTGAGAATATGCAAAGGCACCACAACCACTGGGATCATCTAGTCTGATCTCCTGTATAACAGAGGCCATAGGTCTTCCCTGAAGTCATTCCCTTTTTGGAAAACAACCAATCTTGACTTTAAATTTTCCAGTGATGGAGAAGCCACCACACCCTTCGCAAGTTGTTCTAATGGTTAATAACCTTCACTGTTAATAACCTAGACTTATTTCTTGTCTAAATTTGTCCAGCCATTGGATCTTGTTCTATTTTTGCTAGATTGAAGTTCTCATTATCAATTTTTTGTTCGTCATATAGGTACTGATGGACTGTGGTCAAGTCACCTCTTAGCCTTCTTTTTTTGCCAGGCTAAATAGATCAAGCTTCTTGAGTTTATCAGTAGGGAGCAGCTCAAGTTAAGCTGATTATCCACTGTGACCTCCTAAGTCTTTTCCTAGAGTCCCTCATCCTGTAAGTTTCAGCTACATTCTTTGTTACTAGATGTACAGCTTTACATTTGGCCATATTAAAATACATGTTGTTTGCATGTGCCCAGCTTACAAAACCAATCCAGATCACTCTTTGTCAGTGACTTGTTCTCTTCATTATTTACCACTTGCACAGCTTTTGTGTCATCTGCAAACTTTGTCATGATGATTTTATGTTTTCCCCCAATCCACTGATAACCTTAAATAGCACAGGGCCATGAACCAATTCCTGTAGAATCTCACTAGAACCACGGGTACTTGATGATGATTTTCCATTTATAATCACATTGAGACCTATCATTTAATCAGGTTTTAATCCATATAATGTGTGCCATGTTAATTTAGTGTCATTCTATTTTTTTAATCAAAATGTTGTGCAGTACCAAGTCAAAAGCCTTATAGAAGTTTAAGTATTTGACATCAGTTCTATTATCTTAATCAACTAAACTTGTAATCTCATAAAAAATACAGTTAGTCTGACAGGATCTGTTTTCCATAAACCTATGTTGATTAGCATGAACTATATTAAATTTTTTATTAATCAAGTTCTGTATCAGCCTGCATCTATTATTTTGCCCAGGATTGATGTCAGGCTGGCAGGTTTATAATTACCCAAGTCATCCCATTTATCCTTTCTAAATATGGCACAACCTTAATGGTCCAGTGAGATCCTTCACTAGCTCTTTTTCAAATCATGGATGCAAGTTTTCTGGACCTACTGATTTAAAAATGTCTAACTTCATCAGATGGACATTTAACTGCAATATCCTCTGCCCTGAGGCAAAATAGGCACCTTGAGTGGCCATCATTAAAGGGAACAGCTTTTTATCATCATATGATATAATTGCATCATCTCCCCCCCCGCCAATACAGAGGCGAAATATCAATTGAGTACTTCTGCCTCTTCTCCATTATTATAGACAATTTTACCATTTCCATTTATTGATGGACCAATACTGTTGTTAGGATTCTTTTGATACCTAATAAACTTAAAAATGCCTCCGTATTATCCTTTTCTCCTTGGATATTTTGCTTCTCTTTTCAGTTCTTAGCTTCTGTTTTATGTTCATTACTATCATATTACCTTTTCTTCGTGTATTATATATTGGTTTTAACCCACTCTACCCAGCTGCTGTTATTTCCCATGTAAGTTAGATTGATTTTTTTCACCAGTGTGTGGCCTTTTTCAAATGTGGAATTGTGGCTTTTGAGGCATCTAGTAAAGTGTTTTTAAACAATTCCCAATTATCATTCAAAATGTTCTGTTAAATTCTTTTTTCCAGCTGATTTGGCTCTTAATTGTTTTCAGCTTTGTGAAACTGGTCCTTTAAAAGCACCGATTATATGTATTACTGATTTGGATTTCATTCTGTCTGAAAAAAAACACTAATTTTTAGTTTTGTGATCAATCTTGATAGAACCAAGGGACATATGTGGATAGGGGTTGTAGCCTAGTGGACTAGTATGCCTTTATTATATTCACTGCTACTGTAGCCCTTTGGGCTAGCTTGCCTTCATTATATTTACTGCTTTGCATTATATTCAGCGGTAATGTAATAAACCTTCAGGCCTGTATCCTGTAAGACATTAGCTTCAGCAAATTAGCATAAAGCTTGAGACCTATGAACTTTGAACAGATAAATGGCCCTACAGAAAACCCAAGTATTTGAGGAACTGAAAATAGAGTTTTAGGGCAAGTTCTGACCACAGGTAAAAAGTACAACCACAGAAGCGTCCTGATGTACTGATTTATGTAACAGGTACGTGAGATACATTTAAGGCTAGCCTGCTTACTTGCTTTTTTATATATCTATATCTATATAGATATCTTTTCTTATAAGTTCTTATTTTCTTATAGGTGTGATTGTTTTATTATAATAGGTTTATATTAGGGTATATTTTGCTGTACCTGCAGGCCACATCCTGTGTAGTGAGCTAAGGCAAAGTTAGCATACATATGTCTGGGACCTTTCACCTAGATAAATGGAGCTAAAGCATAAGGTCCATATATGATTGCAATCTTTAACATAGAGGATGCGTTAAAGAGGGCTGGCATATCGGCTTTCCTAAGTTCATAACCTTTTAAACTTAACAGGTACACCACAACTTAGAACTTGGAAAGAACCGAAATAACAAGTTAGGACAGAAATAACAATAACAAATGTGATATCTAATCACAAAAGGGCCATGGTAACGAATTGACGTATATAATAAATTGAGATAATTGATATACTAACCTATAGGAAAAAGACACTCCAACATTAGTGAGGTGAAGAAATACAAATAAGGAGAAAGGAAAAATCCCCAACTGAATATGCATCAAACATAACAGTGTCAGCGTAACAAATTATAAAAGTGGCACCCCACCCTAGGGGCAGTAGCAGAGAGAGATGTAGTCGTTGGGAGGTGCCAGAATGATAGGAAAGGTGATGGTGATGAGGAAGATGATAGCTAACATTTCAGGTTGTTCTAAAAGGGATGGTGTGAATATATGGGTGTGTAGATGTACATTCTGTAGTATTTCTATCTATCCTTCTAAGTTGGGTTGTTTGTGACTGTGCTAAATGTATTAATAAACTATATTTGTAAATATAAAAGAGTTCCTATATTGTGAGTGTTGCAACTGTGCACATCAGGGTTCCCAACAATATAATAATTTAAATAATAGTGGGCCTGATCTTGGGGCAAGAACCTGGCAACCCCCAAAGTGATAACTGGGGATTCTTAAGAAATCAATATAATAAATACATAATCTAAGATCAGGCTACAGGGTGCAGGGACACGTTGGGACAAGGGTAGATGTGCCTGATTGAATGGAAGATGCTAGGGGTCAGCCAGGGTCTGCATGCGGGAAGCTCCCTAACAGTCACCTCCCTCCCCCAGCAAAAAAAAAAACCCTCAAAACAACCCTGTTCCATACTTTCCCCACCCATACCCAACAACCCTCCTAGTTCACACCCAGGCTTCTTCCCAGCAATTACTTCCCTCTCCCTCAGCTCCTCCGTTACCCGTGACTTCCCCAAGCCTTTGCACTGCTTCTGAGGGGTGCAGGAAATACGGTTCTATATTGTAGTTTAAATGAATTATTACTCAGAGTTCTGTATTAATATGCCTAGTAAGGAATCTATTTGTCAAAAAACATTTCCTGAATCTTTTTTGTTGTCTGTGTTGTTACAAACATACTTGCTGACAAATATGAAATAAATGAACAAAAATAATTGAAACCGGTGTGATTATATTGTGTTATTTTGACAAATGAAATATGCAGAATTTTGCAGAATTTGAAAATATTGTGCACAGAATTTTTAATTTTTTGGCACCGAATTCCCCCAGGAGTAGTTCTGTATTCTATTCAGGATACAAGAATAATTGTCAGGGGAAGAGTCCTCTTCTAAGTGCCATAATTTCCCTTCTCATTGAATTTCTCACTTCATGTATTTTCATATTCCTTTTCAAAGTATAACAGTATTCAGTACTGTATATGCTGGCTCCAGTGTGGATAAAAGCTATCTTTAGTAGGCCAAAATGTGAATTAGCAGAGAATGAAACATTGGCAAAGATAATATCACTTTTTGCATAATTGTTCCCAAATCTGAGAAAACCTGTTTTTATTAATGTCTCCCAATAAACCATAAATGGGATATGTCAACTTCTTTCTATAACACTGTAAGGAGGTTGTTGCTCGTGTCAATGAACAGGATCCTTTAACACCCCACTACCAACTTTGAAATCCTGTCCCACAGCCATCAGTCTTCTGTTAGTGCTCCTAATTAATATTACAATTAACCCATCCATATAGGCTGTCGTTGCAACATTCCCAGTACCTTCTGGTCCAGAAACAAGAATGGACTGGAAATGGAACACTGGTCTTTTATATGATTGTTTTGAAACTATCTTAGCCACTGTGGGCCTGATTTTCTGAAAATAAGACCCTTTATTAGTGTGTTCCTTATGAATAAGGCAGTGTGTGCAAGTGAAAATCATTCGGTACCATCGTAGGCAAAGGTTTCATTTACTTAAGTTTCCTCCTACAGAAAAAGGATAATATGATATTACACTGAACTATCTAATGTCTCAATATTATACTGGAGGAAACTGTTTTATGCATCTTTTGTAAGTACAAATGACTAATATATTATTCAAGAATAGAATGGTCTGAACTATTACTTTGGTTTGAAATAAAACTACAACAACAAAACTAGCAGCAGGTAATTGTAAAAAAGAAAAGATTTATGTATGTGAGATGAAGATGTCTGCATTCTAGTGAGGATGTATATCTGATTACAACTCTTTTAGTTAACTGTACATTTTTTGTTTGTGCTTTCAGTGTATCCATACTGGCCAAATTGTACTAATTAGTCCAGTTATTCCAATTTTCTTTGTTAATCAAGTAAAATACTCCTAGTTTCATTTGCACAAATAGGTGGTAAGGTGGGTTTCTGCATTAGTTTCTTACCTTCAAAAATTTGATTTTTCCCTTTTCCAAGAGCACCTGGGGGTTATCATGGATTACAAACTAAATATGAGTCATCAATGTAATACTGTTGCCAGAAAAAAAAAAAGTGAACATCATTTTGGGACATAATAGCAGAAATTCTGTAAGCAAGATACGAGAAATAATCCTTCCTTTCTACTCATCATTGATAAGGCCTCAGCTGGAGTATTGTGTTCAGTTTTGGAAACCACACTTTAGAAAAGATGTGAACAAAGTAGAGACAGTCCAGAGGAGAGCAACAAAGATGAGTAAAGTTCTAGAAAACACAACCTACAAGGAAAGTTTGAAAAAAAATTGATTTATCTAGTCTGGAGAAGAGAACACTGAGGGGGGACATACGAGTCTTCAAGTACCTAAAAGGTTGTTATAGAGAGGAAGGTGAGAAATGGTTCTTCTTATTCACAGAGGACAGGCCAAGAACTAATGGGCTTCAATCGCAGCAAGGCAGATTTAGGTTAGACATTAGGAAAAACTTCCTAACTGCGAGACTAGTTAAGCATTAGAACAAATTAACTAGGGAGGTTGTGGAATCGCCATCACTGGAGGATTTTAGGAACATGTTAGACAATCACCTTTTTTTTTATTCATAGATTCTAGGACTGGAAGGGACCTCAAGAGGTCATCGAGTCCAGTCCCCTGCCCGCATGGCAGGACCAAATACTGTCTAGACCATCCCTGATAGACATTTATCTAACCTACTCTTAAATATCTCCAGAGATGGAGATTCCACAACCTCCCTAGACAATTTATTCCAGTGTTTAACCACCCTGACAGTTAGGAACTTTTTCCTAATGTCCAACCTAGACCTCCCTTGCTGCAGTTTAAGCCCATTGCTTCTTGTTCTATCCTTAGAGGCTAAGGTGAACAAGTTTTCTCCCTCCTCTTTATGACACCCTTTCAGATACCTGAAAATTGCTATCTTGTCCCCCCTCAGTCTTCTCTTTTCCAAACTAAACAAACCCAATTCTTTCAGCCTTCCTTCATAGGTCATGTTCTCAAGACCTTTAATCATTCTTGTTGCTCTTCTCTGGACCCTTTCCAATTTCTCCACATCTTTCTTGAAATGCGGTGCCCAGAACTGGACACAATACTCCAGCTGAGGCCTAACCAGAGCAGAATAGAGCGGAAGAATGACTTATCGTGTCTTGCTCACAACACACCTGTTAATACATCCCAGAATCATGTTTGCTTTTTTTGCAACAGCATCACACTGTTGACTCATATTTAGCTTGTGGTCCACTATAACCCCTAAATCCCTTTCTGCCGTACTCCTTCCTAGACAGTCTCTTCCCATTCTGTATGTGTGAAACTGATTTTTTTCCCTAAGTGGAGCTCTTTGCATTTGTCTTTGTTAAACTTCATCCTGTTTAACTCAGACCATTTCTCCAATTTGTCCAGATCATTTTGAATTATGACCCTGTCCTCCAAAGCAGTTGCAATCCCTCCCAGTTTGGTATCATCCGCAAACTTAATAAGCGTACTATCTAAGTCGTTAATGAAGATATTGAACAGAGCCGGTCCCAAAACAGACCCCTGCGGAACCCCACTCGTTATGCCCCTCCAGCAGGATTGGGAACCATTAACAACAACTCTCTGAGTACGGTTATCCAGCCAGTTATGCACCCACCTTATAGTAGCCCCATCTAAATTGTATTTGCCTAGTTTATCGATAAGAATATCATGCGAGACCGTATCAAATACCTTACTAAAGTCTAGGTATACCACATCCACAGCTTCTCCCTTATCCACAAGACTCGTTATCCTATCGAAGAAAGCTATCAGATTGGTTTGACATGATTTGTTCTTCACAAATCCATGCTGGCTGTTCCCTATCACCTTACCACCTTCCAAGTGTTTGCAGATGATTTCCTTAATTACTTGCTCCATTATCTTCCCTGGCACAGAAGTTAAACTAACTGGTCTGTAGTTTCCTGGGTTGTTTTTATTTCCCTTTTTATAGATGGGCACTATATTTGCCCTTTTCCAGTCTTCTGGAATCTCTCCCGTCTCCCATGATTTTCCAAAGATAATAGCTAGAGGCTCAGATACCTCCTCTATTAGCTCCTTGAGTATTCTATGATGCATTTCATCAGGCCCTGGTGACTTGCAGGCATCTAACTTTTCTAAGTGAGTTTTAACTTGTTCTTTTTTTATTTTATCTGCTAAACCTACCCCCTTCCCATTAGCATTCACTATGTTAGGCATTCCTTCAGACTTCTCGGTGAAGACCGAAAAAAAGAAGTCATTTAGCATCTCTTCCATTTCCAAGTTTCCTGTTACTGTTTCGCCCTCTTCACTAAGCAGTGGGCCTACCCTGTCTTTGGTCTTCCTCTTGCTTCTAATGTATTGATAAAAAGTCTTCTTGTTTCCCTTTATTCCCGTAGCTAGTTTGAGTTCATTTTGTGCCTTTGCCTTTCTAATCTGCATTCCTGTGTTGTTTGCCTATATTCATCCTTTGTAATCTGTCCTAGTTTCCATTTTTTATATGACTCCTTTTTATTTTTTAGATCATGCAAGATCTCATGGTTAAGCCAATGTGGTCTTTTGCCACATTTTCTATCTTTCCTAACCAGCGGAATAGCTTGCTTTTGGGCCCTTAATAGTGTCCCTTTGAAAAACTGCCAACTCTCCTCAGTTGTTTTTCCCCTCAGTCTTGATTCCCATGGGACCTTACCTATCAGCTCTCTGAGCTTACCAAAATCTGTCTTCCTGAAATTCATTGTCTCTATTTTGCTGTTCTCCCTTCTACCCTTCCTTAGAATTGCAAACTCTGATTTCATGATCACTTTCACTCAAGCTGCCTCCTACTTTCAAATTCTCAACAAGTTCCTCCCTATTTGTTAATATCAAGTCTAGAACAGCTTCCCCCCAGTAGCTTTTTCAACCTTCTGAAAGAAAAAGTTGTCTCCAATGCAGTCCAAGAATTTGTTGGATAGTCTGTGCCCTGCTGTGTTATTTTCCCAACATATATCCGGATAGTTGAAGTCCCCCATCACCACCAAATCTTGGGCTTTGGATGATTTTGTTTTTTGTTTAAAAAAAACCTCATCCACCTCTTCCACCTGGTTAGGTAGCCTGTAGTAGACTCCTAGCATGACATCACCCTTGTTTTTTACCCCTTTTAGCCTAACCCAGAGACTCTCAACACTTCCATCTCCTATGTCCATCTCTACCTCAGTCCAAGTGTGTACATTTTTAATATACAAGGCAACACCTCCTCCCTTTTTCCCCTGTCTATCCTTCCTGAGCAAGCTGTGTCCATCCACACCAACATTCCAATCATGTGTATTATCCCACCAAGTTTCAGTGATGCCAACAATGTCATAGTTGTATTTATTTATTAGCACTTCCAGTTCTTCCTGCTTATTACCCATACTTCTTGCATTTGTATATAGGCATCTAAGATACTGGTTTGATCTTTCCTCCCAGTTTTGTCCTGACCCTCCTTTCTCTCTGCCAATATAGCCCACACTCCCTCTCGTTTCCGACCCATCTCCCATGTCTCCATGTTCCCCACTTACCTGCGGGCTTTGCTCACCTGTCCCCGTCGAACCTAGTTTAAAGCCCTCCTCACTAGGTTAGCCAGTCTGTGTCCAAATAGGGTCGTTCCCCTCCTTGAAAGGTGAACCCCATCTCTGCCTAGCAGTCCTTCCTCAAATAGCATCCTGTGGTTTAGGAAGCCAAAGCCCTCCTGGCGACACCATCTTCACAGCCAGGCATTCACCTCCATGATGCATCTGTCTCTGCCCGGGCCCCTACCTTTGACAGGAAGAATCGAAGAGAATACCACCTGCACTCTAAACTCCTTCATCTGTACTCCCAGAGCCCTGTACTCACTCTTGATCCGCTCAGTGTCACACCGCGCAGTATCATTTGTGCCCACATGGATGAGTAGCATGGGGTAGTAGTCAGAGGGCTGGATAATCCTTGACAATGCCGCCGTAATGTCTCGGATACGGGCTCCCGGCAGGCAGAATACCTCCCGAGATGAAATGTAAGGGTGACAGATGGGCACCTCCGTCCCTCTCAGCAGAGAGTCTCCGACCACCACTATCCTACGTTTCCTATTTGCAGTGGTGGCAGCAGACCTCCCAGCCTTAGGGGTACGAGGCTTCTCCTCTTCTACTGTAGGGGGTGATGCCTTCTTTCCTGTATCAAGAAGAGCATAACGGTTACCTATTACCATGGCGGGAGGGTTCGGAGCAGGGGTGAAGCACTGCCTGCTGCCAGAAGTAACCAGCTGCCAGTGTCCACCCTGAGCCATCTCCTCCTCCACAAGTGGTGTATCAGCAGTCCTGTGTACTGGGACAGCTACCTCATCTGTCTCCACATGGACACTGTCCAGGAATTGCTCGTGGATTCGGATGCTCCTCAACCTAGTCACCTCCTCCTGTAGCTCTCCCACCTGATGCCTGAGAGATTCCACCAGCAGGCACCTTTCACATTGGATGGTCCCCCCAGCCTGGATATCAGTAAGTGGAAATTGCAAGTTACAGTCTCTGCAAAACCACACCAGGATCTGGGTAGAAGTATCCATGCTCAGGCGCTCTGTCTGGCTACAAGCGCAGGTGGAGGAGACAGAAGCAGTGCTGGCACAGGTGTTGCGGGTCTTCCTAACCATCGTAAGCCTCCCTCTGTCAAACTCCCGTCTGCAGCCCCCTGCCCGCTGAAAGGGTTATTTAAGCAAGAAGTTTTAGGTTTTAAGGGGAATAAAGGGAAAACAGATAGAACCGGCAAGGGACCCTCGCCCCTTCCAAACTCCCTTGCGAAACTCCCTGTTAGCAGCCCCTGGTCGCAAAAGCTCCCTGGTCGTTTGTGCGCTGCTTTATAAAGCCCTGGCCTGTATGAATGTCCCGCCCACTGATTAAGGCTCAGCCACTTACCAGAGGCTTCTAGCTTTCAAACCTTCCTTTGAAGCTCACAGCTTCCAACTGCCAGCCACAGCACACGGTCCTTCAACCAACCAACCAACCAACCAGACTGACAAACATAAGCTCAGCACACAGCAAGTAAACCCCAAACACAAACAATCACACACTACAGACAGTCACTTACCCCAAAAGGGTGCTGTATTGCTCCTCCTTCACCTGGAGAACTCTCTTGTGAAACTCCCTGTTAGCAGCCCCTGTTTGTTTTGGGGATGGTCTAGATCGGGGTCGGCAACGTTCAGCACGCGGCTCGCCAGGGTAAGCACCCTAGCGGGCTGGGCCAGTTTATTTACCTGCTGACGCGGCAGGTTCGGCTGATCGCGGCCCCCACTGGCCACGGTTTGCCGTCCCGGGCCAATGGGGGCGGCGGCAAGCGACGCGGGCCGAGGGATGTGCTGGCTGCGGCTTCCTGCCGCCCCCATTGGCCCGGAACGACGAACCGCGGCCAGTGGGGGCCGCGATCGACCGAACCTGCCACATCAGCAGATAAATAAACTGGCCTGGCCCGCCAGGGTGCTTATCCAGGCGAGCAGCGTGCCGAACGTTGCCGACCCCTGGTCTAGACAATACTTAGTCCTGCCTCTGTGCAGGAGACTGGACTAGGTGACCTATTGAGGTCCCTTCCAGGCCTACATTTTTATGATGCTATTATTCAATTTCCCTGGTTTTGGATGAATTTTATCCTTTATTTTGCATATTGCAGACAGTTCTATATCAGTTTGATGTAGTTTTATTCTCAATTACTTGTATGATTTTTATTATATATTACTATTATAATGTTATTGATTTTCCCCTAACAGCCTGACACTACGTGGGAGAAAACCACTACTGCCAGAGTGCTGGAGGCAGGGCCAAAACAGATGGGAGGCAGGGACTTCCTCTGGCCACTGTCAGTACAAATGCAGCTGCAGGAGGCAGGAAGGAAGGGAGGGAAAGAAAGCACTCCATTAGAGATTTTAGGGCCTTTGTTGACATCTACAATGCTAGTGCATTTTTTTAACTAGACATTTAGATATCAGGGGGTCCCTGCTCCTTTTATAAAGGGAGCGGTACTCTTATTGTGGGATGAGCAGCAATAGCAGAGCAGAGTGGCTGGGGCTCTTAGATGGGGGAATGGAGGAATGATTTTGGAAAATTTAAGAGACATACATGTAGACAAACAACAAAAACAAAGTGAAAGAAAGCAGCTGACAAATTTTGTACTCTTAATATGTTGCTTGTATGTCAGTCAAAGGAGTAGGGAACTGGAGAGACTAAAGGCAATATTGCTGTATAGTTTCACAGTATTTGTTTATATTATATTTTAATGTATTTTGCAATAAGCCCCAACAGGGGGCATAGGGAACATGCTTTTTACATGTTATAAAGTCCCATAACGTAAGAGAATATGGTTTTACCAATCCATTAAAAAGTTAATTTGAGTTATTTACCTTCATTAAATGTGCTTATTCATTTTGTTTCTCATTCTGACTTGCTACTGATAAGTAATAACATTCTTTACCGTTCTCAATCTTTAATAAAAAAATTCAAATTCTGATGGCTGCATTTTATTGAAAACACTCTCTCTCTCTCCCCTTCCACTCTGCATACTGTAGCAGGACAGAAGGTTGCCAGAGCTCTTTTAAATTCTGAGATGTACTGAATCTTGTGCCATAAGTCTTTGAAATACAGTAATTAAAACAGGTACATGAATATTTTGCTGTCTGTATGCAACTAGTAAGGCCATTCTTATTACTGAATTTAAACAAATACTACTTCATTGCCAATACACTATTAGACTCAGTTTATTATTTTATTCTTGTTCCAAAATGGCATCAACAGAGCTAGGGCTAATTTGGGGTATTGTTGAATGGAGCTGTGACAGCAGGAGAAACAATCTTAAGGAAATAGAAGACATAAAATGTGCAGTGTAATGTCTTATCACAGCACTCCCTAGTCAGACCACTCCCTAATCAAACAAGCAGTTTTATGACATGTGTTGATGCCTTTGAAGGTGTAGCTGGCTTTCATAGTATAGGATTTCCTGTCCAAAAGGGCAAGTGGTCATTTGAAGTTTAAGAGTCATAGGGCAGCATAAACCATGTTTTTTGAAAAAAGAAAAAACAAGAAGAAATGGACTGTGGTCTAGGAACATGAAAATGTAAATGGAAAAAAAAAGTCTATAGTCTTTCGGACATCAAATAAAAATACAGTACAATATTTTGTCCTAGGTGTGTGTTTTCTTTATTTAACATTTACATGTTTAATTATTTTTAAATTTTGTTTTATTGTAGTCATTACGAGAAACAGATCTTTTAGAGAGAGGTTTTGTTTTGTCCCCGTCTCTCCCCCACAAACACCCCTCTCTCTTTTCTCTCTGTCTGTCTGTCTGCTGAAAAAAGCACAGGAGGATATACTGTGTCAGGAGAACCCACCTAAAGGGCCCCCTTGACGCTAGCACATCCTCTGTCAGGCAGCATTCACTGCAGCCCGGAGCAGATTCTGCTGCAGAGTAATAGTGCCACAGAGTCTGCAAGTGTCCTGAGCTGCTACTGAACAGGAGAGCAAAGACATAGTATGAAAGGATCCAAGGATTTCAGAGGGTATGTTGGCAATTCTTGTCAGGAGAAAGAAATCAAGAGCCTGCTGCCTGCAGTGTTTTAATATATACAGGGTCTGTATAGCTTGATCTTAAGAACCTTCCCAAGGATGTTGTCAGAGCCTCAGGAGTAATAACTACTGTTTGCTGAATTGGGAGAAAAGGAGAACAGAGGAGGAATTCTTAGATAACGTAGGACTTAAAGCTTTGCTTTTTTGTGGCAAAATCTGAATGCATGCACGTTTTTTATATAAAGTATAACATCAAATTAGAACTAGGTTATGCAGTGAAAGAATCAATAGCTTAGTCATTTTACTTAAAAGGAGCAGACAGCCTTATGGGGTTAGACATCAAAATGAATTTGATCATGACAAAACCTTATACTCATGGTAGTATCTAATTGTAGTCCTGTCCTATGGAGCAGAAAAAGCACACTTCCTTCCTTCTTTCTTAGATGAAGAAATAAACCCTGAGAATCAAAATTCAGAGAAGAAGTTTGCTTTGGATGTACATGGGTTTTTAACCACCAGTCTTTGTACAGGGTTTGCAAGAAAGGAAAACTCCATTAAAGTGATCACTGATGAATATGTGTCTAAGAAAGAAGAAAAAGCAATATTCATTTCTAAAGGACACTATGGCAAAGGAATCTGAAATTATTCATTTTCCCCTAAACACTGATTTAGCATGGATGACAAGAAACTATCGTTTGACTAACCTTTTCCTTTTCCATATGAAAATGCTTTAATTTATACCAAAACTACTTGGATTGTATCAAGGGGAACCTTTGCCTTCACTTAGGATACGCAGTTACCATATATCATATACTTTCATTTTTGTAACTCACCAGTGTGACATAAATGGATGGAAATGTACATAGAAAACCCTATGAAAAGTCTTTCCTCAGATCTTGGATATTTTTATTTTTGTGGAATACAATAATTTTTGCAATAACCCTTGGTGTTAACTACTCATGCAGTTGTTTTGGAATGCATCTATGAATACCATCACAGAAAAAGCTATCTGATAAGGAAAATACTAATGCTGGAAGATCTGTGAACATGATGCATGTGAATAATTTCCCCTTTAGGAGGCATTCATGGATATGGTGAGTAATCGATACACACTACAGATTGTTAAACTCAGAATGCTTGTTTGCAAAATACAGTGGCAAGTGCCAGATGCTGACTTTTCCATTGTTAATGGAAAGTGAGGATTGAGCTGTTGTAAAATGAAAATCTTACAGAGATGATAGTGGTGATGTAATACAAGTTTAGCACCCCTGTGCCATCACAAAACAGAAGAGTCAAGCTGCAGAATGGAGATGATAATATAGCTGTAAAAATACAATCAATAAGAACCTTTTGAGAAATAGAAATATTTCTATCTATAGGATCAATGAAAGACAACCATTTGATTCATAACATTATTTCAAAGAAACACTACAAACTTGTTTTCCCCATATAATATTGTCTTGTCTGGCCTCTATTTTTTTTTTCTTTTTAGAGTTCAGTTGACTAAAAAACAAGGATAAATGATTCCCCTACAGTAATTCAGTAATTTAAAAAAAAAAATGTTTGTGTGCTAACATTTTAAACCTGGCTGTTTTGGGAAACAATCCCACTGAACTAAAATCACTTCAACATTATTAAAACATCTGTTTCCTCTTAAACCCAGACACATCTGTAGTTCTTGCTCAGGGAGTAACCTTTGTCTACAACTTACTTTATAATGTATTAAGGTCAACTTTATGATTATTTTCCAGTCGATTGGCGTCATGTCATGCTACTCATGTTGGAATTTATGACTGAATGCTTTAACTAACTACTGAACTTCTGGGCAAAGCCCAGTTTTATGTAAGATCTTGTCTTTATTACATTTTTGGGTTTATTTCAGTTCTTTTAAAGGTACTAAAAGCAAGCAGATTATGAAAGTTCGGTCTGCACAGTTTATATTTAGTCAAAAGATTTGCCTTTAGTATAAATGTTTGTTTGGATACCTAACTCATTAGGATTTTCCCTGGCCAATACCTTTATAGTAATGCAAAATATTATTTTCCTCAGTGTATTTCAGACTTGTACTTAACAATATAATATAACAATATAGCACAACCACAAATCTGCGATGGGTGTCATTTGTCAGAGGTTTCTGGCTGTACAGCTCAGAACCAATCAGAACCATGGTGCACCTGTGACAGCCTCTGTCAGACCAGGGGATGCTATGAATTTATGACTCTACTAAATCTGTAATACTAAATCTTAATGCAGAGTTAATACAGAATCATCCCTTTAACACATCTTACTCCTCTATCACAGTCCTCTGCCACTTTCCCATAACACCAATCTTAGGCTAAGTGAAATCCTTGTAATATCTCCTTATAGCCCACTTTAAACAGCATCACCTGGGAAAACAAATAATAAAGGTAAGGTTTTAGTTAAGCTCATTCCCCCTGCTTTTGTAGCTTATTTTGCAAAGTGCAATGTGGTCCACACCTAACAGGAAAGCTCTGATATTTCTGTTGTCTTCTAAGAATTTGGCCTACTTTTCTTTTTAATAACTTGGAGAAATTGTTCTAAAACATTTTTAGTGCCTTCAAGTTTATTTTATGTCTCAGTACTTTGCAACCAACATTTTGAATTCTTTTTGAAGCGGTTTGATCACATCAATTGTTAGTTTTTTCTGCCCTCATAGGCAGTTGCCTGCCTTCCCTGTTCACCCCCTCCCAGCCTCCTTGGTATCTGTACCAAAATGTGAATACATTCTGTAGGAAGTACTATAGCAGCAATGTGGGATATTTTTGCATGTGGTGCTGCACAAATGTATGTAGGCTTTCACATGGTTTACATTTAATATATTATCTGAATGCAGATTATACCATGCAAACATTTATGGCTTACTAGATCCCAGACCTTACTTTGGAATTAAAATGTTTCAGCTCAGTGTTGTTCAACTGCCCATTCTGGGAACCAGGCAAATTTGCTTATTCATGCTACGTTAGATCTGTAAAGAACATTTCTGAATGGTAAACTTTGGAGTTACTACCGTAGTCATTTTTGTAATTCTGTAAAAGCACTTTCACAAAACCTATGTGTTGGCTGCCAGACATACCAAAGCTTCCCATAGTAAATTTGAGTTGATATAGAAAGAGTGGTCTGTATATATTTCTATCTTCTGGTAAGATGATAGTGAAGCTAGATGAAGAGATTTTTTTTTCATATGACCCAATTAGTATTGTGCTTGGTTAACAGCTATATCAGTTGATTCTTCTTGCTATATTTTCTGTAATATTGAACAACATATTAAAGGTATATTGTCTCAAGCAGCATATAGTACATATTTAATTTTGAAATACTATGTTTTAAATATAGAAATCCATATTCAGATTCAGTGCCAATAAACATAAATACCTTAGTGACATTATTTTTTTAGTTTAAGTATATTCTCTACCTTCATAGGCATTTCATTTCTCTCTATCTCTCCTACTCTGTCTCTGATATAGAATGGAACATAGGTGGCTGTCAGTCCAGGGCTAGTAAATAAAACCTTTTGAATTTTAAGTTAATTTGGTTTGTTTCAGCCTTTCCCCCTCCCAGTCCAGGGCTTTTAACTGCTATGTGCAGATGGTGGAGCCAAGGTGCTTTTTGCCTTTGTGTTTGTTTGGATGTGTGTGTCGGCTTGGGGGAAGGGTTGCCAAAAGATGGTAGGTATCCCTAGCAAGAGCCAATTTTAGGTGCTGGGTTTGCCCTTGAACTCACAACCTTCCATCCCTAAAGTGTGAATGCCCCTAACTAAACCCTACTGCTAATGTTATTTATACTGGCTCCCAGTTAATACATTATTTTGGATAATCATTTACATGGCACAATAAAGTGAGTTTAAAAGTAAATATCATGATCTGTTCTTTGCCTTGGAAAATGAATTGCAGGCAGGGAGAGCAAGATTATGAAGAGCCTTCTGAGTGAGGATGTGTAAGTTAAATTCACTGTGGTAAAAGACAGGAAGCCAACGGAGGGGTTCAAAGAGGGTGTGTAAGTGATGTGGTTGGAGTGGGTGTGGAGAGGATGATTTTAGTAGCAGCTGTTTTGGATAGACTGGAATGGTAAGAGGTGAAATATGGGGAAGCCAGGAGGGAAGGATTATAAAAGCTAAGTTGATTGATGTTTTAGGAGAGGATAAAGTTAGTCCTGGGAAGATTGAGAAAAATGAGATGTGGGGTGACATTAGATGAGGAGTAACAGGAGCCTATTATATTTACAATATAACACCACTACTTAAGCCAGCAAGTATGTGCAAGTCTGTAGAACATGCTATTTATTTCTTTTCAGATTTGAAACTACTTTAGAAATGTTTATGAATGGATTGTATTACATAGCTTTCTTTTCCATTATACTTTTTTCTGACTTTTTGATGCCAAACCAAATAAAGATAAGCATGGTATCTAATTTTGGTTTGCCTTGCTGGGTATATCTTTTCCTATTTTTATCAAAGAAAAGTTAGAAGAGCTGAAGAACTCAAAAATCATAGTTCAAGTATTTGTGCCCTCAAAACTGTAAAGATGTAAAATTAAATATATGAGCACATATTGTAGGACAATGTAATCTATATTCAGTCATTCTTTTTTGTTTCCTTTCTACTAAGATACTGACATAAAATGAAATTTAAATTGTAGAGCAAGTCAGTGAGCTAAGAAATGGAGCAAAAAAAATCCTTTTCTGCCTTTTAATCTAGTCAAATTTACTTCATTTGATCATTACTGTGCTATGTACTTCATCGAATACAAAATAATGTGAATGCGTGACTGCATGGTCAGCCCTTTGCTTTAGATTAATTTGATGGCCAACTACCTTGTTGAAAAGCACCTTAGTAAATGCATGACTGTTTGAATACAAGTTTAAATAAGTCTTTTTGATTTCTGGTTCCCAGAATCTTCTGGAATAATAGTATTATTACGCATGTTTGTACATTTTAATTATTGAACTAAATAGTTTGTCACCAGTTATCAAATTATTAGCTTTTTCTCATTGTAAAGGTTTTCCATTTTGTGGGTCTGGAGTTATATTTTGCCTTGGTAGAAAACTGAAAGAAACTAAATATCCTGACCTTAGTAGATAAGGCAGAAAAAGAATTATTTTTTAAACATTCGGTTTGAGGAGCTGAGCAACTTCAGCTCACTTAGAAGTCAGTGGGAAGCTGAGGATGGTTGGCATTGTGCAGGAAATGGTCAGCATCCCTCAGGATAAGGCCCTGAATTAGTAACACAATCTAAAATGTACTTGCTCACTTGTTTTGCTACCTTAAATTCTTGTTTGTGCTAGGTTTTTTATAGTGAGGAGAGCAAACTTGTGCCAGAATTTCTGTTCAGAATTGTATTTAATTAGTTTCTAGACCTATGACTTCAGGCCTTATTCTATTGGCTACAGAGGAATCCCTTCCTTCTGATGGAGAACAGGATCTGAAATGTCTGCAAGCCAAATGACTGATTTCTGAGCATGACAACCGATCCTGTTAAGGCCAAATGCAGTTAGTTCTTAATCTTCTGTTGCCAGTAGGTTTTGATTGTGCTGATAAGTATGAAAGGTCGTCATCTTCTCAAATTTCTGGTGCTGAATAGCAGTGTTAGTGAGCTTCAGGCCTTGTTTATGTATACTTCTCAAATTAGGTGAAATTCAGCTAGGCTTATACATTTTTTACTAAATGAAGCAGACAGTAGTAACCACTATTTTGCAGTAAAACCACTTTTTCTGTTGACTTTTTTTCTTTTATATCCTCATCTTTTCAAACACTGTTTATCCATTGGTATCACCTAACCAACATACAACATGCTGCACATCAGTGAAGAGGAGGAAATATTTTGACCAAGGACAAATAGGGCAAACCTCTCCTTTCTCTATTATATTAATGCTTTGTTCTTTTATGGTGCCTTTCATCTGGAGAACTCAGAGTGCTCCAGAAACACTAACCAGCTAGATATCACAACACTCCTGTGACGTGGAGCAAGGGGATATAGGGATCATGTCACCCACTACTGAAATGCAGCAGCTGTTTAGCTCTCAGCACAGTAGTATAATGTCATGGGATATATATAATATCTATACAGGGGAGACAGCTCATTTGAAAAACCTGCTGTAAACTGTACTCACTTTAATGTCCTCAGAAGGATGACTTGACTCTGCTGGGATTTTAGCCTGTGGTTCCAGAGTAAATATATACACTGGGTGATTAGACCACCCTGGGTATCTCTATGTTGCAATTAGACACCTGACCTGTGCCAGCTGACTTGGACTCGCAAGCCTCTGGCTTGGGGGCTGTTTAATTGTGGTGTGGATGTTTGGGACCCTCCAACCTTGCAGGGTCCTACTCTCAGCCCTCAAGCACAAGTCAGCTGGCACAGGCCAGCCACGGGTTTTTAACTGCAGAGTAGATGTACCTTAAGCTATTTCCCATTAAATTACTGTAAGTAGTTAGGATTTTTGTTTTATGTTTTTGGAAAATGACATTTCCAATAGGAGAGGAAGGATGGTCTGAAGAAGAAGCATGGTTTTTTGTTTAAAAAACACTGTATTTGGACTCAGGAGCTAAGAGTCCAGTTCTGGGCTTTACCAGATACCTCCTATCTGGCCTCATCACCTATCTGTCCATAGCTCATATTTGTAAAATGAGGATGACAATACTTCATGTCTTCCTTTCTCCAACCCTTTCTTGGTCTTGTTTGTTAAGACTGGAAGCACTTTGAGGCAGGGATTTTCTCTTATAATCTATATGTACAGTGCCTAGCACAATGGGGCCCAAATATTCGTGGGGGCCTGTAGGTACTACTGTAGTAGAAATAATAATACATAATGATGCAGTGCTTTATAACACCATGCTGGGATATAACAGTGCGTCAGAAATGATCAGAGGGGAAGACAGCTCTTGAATTGATACCATACCATTACTTTAATATCTGGATGGGAGACCTCAAAAGAAAGTCTAGGGTGTTAAAGTAATCAGGCATCATCTGCTTTATGTGGCGATAGCAAAATTGATACCACAGTGATGTGGTATGGCAATAGACAATTGTGCATACTAACACACCTATCCACTAGTCATTTTCAAAGGGTTTAACCTAGAGTCAAATTATTTCAGGAAAGATTATATAAGCAAGTGGAGTTTCCATCCTGCTATGAACAGATTACACATACTGTATATAGTGCAAATTACTGCTTTCCTGTTGTTTGGCTTTACTGGCAACTCAAATAACAATAACAAAAATTAAACCTGAGTCTTTTTTCTCCATAAATGTGGTTGGTTGTAGGGTTTCTCTATAGACTCTCAATTCCAGTCCTTTGTTTCCTCTGCCTAAAGTGAGAGACTTCAACTTTTCTTATCCTAGTTGTGCTTAACAAGATGCACCTGCCATTCTGCCTCAGCAATAATTACCAGTCACCTCCAACCTTTAAAATAATAGTTTAATAATAAGGTTGGAGAAAGCTTTGATGCTTACTATTACCAAATTACACATTTTGCTTCAATAGTACTTATATTTTTACATGTTAATCTGTTATTAAACACATTGGAAACTGGTCTCTCAAACTTTGCAGTCCCTTGGGTTGAGTGAAATGGGTTTAGTTCTGTTTTCATGTATTACTCACTTGAGGATGGTGATTTGGGGTCATGTTCAGTTTACTAGCTACAGAGAAGAGCAGAGCCATAAGAAGGCATTTTAGCACCTGGGTGAGTGAGCACATTTGCGCCCCCTAGAGGCGATGCTTGCGGGGTGGCATGCAGAGGGCTCTTGGCTCTACGTGCTGTGGGAGCCGAGGGCTGGCTTGCTGCCCAGAAGCCCTCCCTTCCTTACATCCCAAGCTGGGCCGCCTCTGCATGGCTGGGCACCCCCCAGGCATGGCAGGCAGCACAGCTCCCTGTTACCCCCCTGACATGCTTTTACCTCTCCCCCAAAGGGCTGGCGGAGCCTGGCTGCCAATGAGATGCTTGCTGTCTGCGGAGAAGGGCCAGCTCCAGAAGGCAGAAATATGGGGGTACATCACCCCATGTGACCCCACCCATGCTGCCCCATTTTCCTCCCCTGTGACTTTGCGCCCTGGGTGGCTGCCCCACTTGCCCTGCCCTGGTTATGGCCCTGGAGAAGAGTAATGATGCTGCCCAAAAATCAAATATGGAACATATTTTTTAGCCTTGAGAATGAAACATTGTCCTACTGAATGATATCCATACTTAATTATCAGCTGTTTGGTGTCTCAACGTTAAACTTGATAAATAACATTAGGAAAATTTCACCTAGCCAGTGTATTTGGATGGAACGAAAGAAAGTTTTGCATGTGTAGGTGGAAGGGCTTACTGTTTGTTTCTATTAGTGTAATATATTGCATCCGGAGGCAAGGGAATGAGCTGCCAAAATGCTGTGAATTCATAAGTACAAAAGTGAAGAACATTGTTAGGCAAATACAATTTATAGTCTGATTATATTTTGATCACGTGAAAAATATACATGGCTAATTTTTGTTGTTGTGTAATGTACTAAATGACATTTTCATATGTAAATCTGAATTACAAGATTATCTCCTGAAGACTAAACAGAATGTAGGGCCTTTGAAATTTATATGCATAGATTAACTGCTAGATAATAAGAGAAGTGTTTAAAGTTGAATTCTACATTACCAGTTAAAAGGGAGGCAAGAATATTTCCAGTATAAACCTGTTTGTTGGCAGCAGTTAGTAAAATGAAATAATCTCCTGATATCACAGAACACAGGTTGGGACAGGTGGACAACAAACAGAGAATAGTATTTGAAAAGAATTTAAGAAGTTTGCCTACCCATACTAGTAACTATTTTGTCTGTTCATTTTCATTTTGATTCTACAGCTAGTTTTTGTTTGCATGCAATTAATTATGCTACCTCTCTTTCTATTAATTTATGTGCTACTTCTAGAAAATATTTTAGTTTGTCTTTCTAGATTTCTTGGCAATTCAATTACCAATTTTTAACTACTGTTATTGAAAACATCCTGTTTGATTTAAAAAAAAGAAAGGTAGTTACAAGTGTGCAACTATAGTAAATGGTGCAATACACTGTGATCCACCTCCTGTTGAAATAAATAAATAAAAAGAAAGACTTTAATTCCTGTGGCATTTTAAGGACTGGAAAACTAGAATGATGACGTTGGAACTTCAGTATTGGAATTTAGCTGTGTAGCCAGGTAGCCTAAGTGGTGCCCACTTGAGTACCATCAGGGTTCAACTCACCCAGGTGCAGGTCCTCGACAATTGGCTGGCACACCTCACGGGTCCAGTGCCAGGGTGCTGTAGCCCTCCAGCTACGGTACACTTGAGTTCCACCCCTTCCAGAATCTTAGGCCTGGTCTACATTGGGGTGGGGGTGGGGAATCGATACAAGTTATGCAACTGCAGCTACATGAATAATGTAGCTGAAGTCGACGTACTTAGATTGACTTACCATGGTGTCTTCACTGCAGTGAGTCAACTGCTGCCGCTCCCCCGTTGACTCTGCCTGTGCCTCTCACTGAGCTGGAGTACAGGAGTCGACGGGAGGGCACTTGGGGATCGATTTATCGCATCTAGACTAGATGCGATAAATCGATCCTTGCTGGATCGAGCTCTGCCCGCTGGTAGTGAAGACATACCCTTAGGGTCCAAAATTAAAAGGAAAACAGGGTTTTCTAAGTACTTGTTGACAGATGTTGCTCTTCTACTCAAGGCTTGTTTTCATGCAGTCAGTCCTTTTTGACAGTCTTCCTGGGTCTAGTCCTCTAATCCACTGGGAGGTTCATCTAGATAGCAATCTGTCTTGCAGTGTTGGCTGGAATCAAGCTTCCTTTGTCAAGGAAGAATCACAGAAATGTAGGACTAGAAGGGACTCAAAAAGTCCTCAAATCCAGCCCCTGTGGCAGGACCAAGTAAACCTAAACCATTTTTGGCAGGTGTTTGTCCAATGTATTCTTAAAAAAACCCATTGATGACGGTTCCACAATCCAGAGCATAACTCCTTTTATAGTTAGGAAGTTTTTCCTGATATCTAATCTAAATCTCCTTTGCTGCAGATTAAGTCCATTATTTCACTGTCTAACCTTCAGAGGACGTGATCACCATCCTTTTTATAAAAGCCCTTAACATATTTGAAGACTATCATCAGATTCCTCCTCAGTCTTCTTTTCTCAACACTAAACATGCCCAGTTTTTTTACATTTCCTCATTGGTCAGGTTTTCTAAAACTTTCATCATTTTTTTCTCTCCTCTGGACTCTCTCCAATTTGTCCACATCTTTCCAAAAGTGTGATGCCCAGAACTAGTAGCCCAGCTGAGGCCTCACAAGTACCATCTCTCGTATCTCACATATGATGTCCTGTTAATACACTCCAGAATTAATTAGCCCTTTTCACAGCTGTATGAGATTGTTGACTCATTCAATTTATGACCCACTGTAACCCCCAGATTCTTTTCAGCAGTACCATCACCTAGCTAGTTATTCCACATTTTATAGCTGTGCATTTGTTTTTTCCTTCCTAAGTGTGGTGTTTTGCACTTGTCTGTATTGAATTTCATCTTGTAGAATTCAGACCAATTTTCCAGTTTGTCAAGGTCATTTTGAATACTAATCCTGTCCTCCAAAGGGCTTGCAACCTCTCTAACCTTGGTGACATCTGCAAAATTTATAAGCAGATTGTCCTCTCCATTATCCAAGTCAATAGTGAAATACCAAAGCGAGGACTGACTCTTGCAGACTTCACTAGATACGCCCTCTCGTTTAACACTGAGCCACTGATAACTAGACCACATTTTCCTAGTTTGCTTATGAGAATGTCCTGTAGGAGTATCTCAAAAGCCTTACTAAAATCAAGATAATCACATCTACTGCTTCCCCCCTATATATTAGGCCAGTAACCCTGTCGACGAAGGAAATTAGATTGGTTTGGAATTATTTGTTCTTAAGAAATCCATGCTGGCTATTTCTTATAACTCTATTATTCTTTAGGTGCTTACAAACTAATTGTTTAACAATTTGTTCCGAGATCTTTTCAGGTACTGAAGTTAGGCTGAAAGGTCTATAATTTCCTGGTCCTCCTTTTCACCTTTTTAAAGATATGTACTATGTTTTCCCTTCTCTGGCCTTTTGGGGCCTCACCCGTCCTTCGGGAGTTCTCAAAGTTAATTGCTAATGGTTCCAAGATTGCTTCAGCTAGTTTATTAAGTGCCCTAGGATGAATTTCATCAGGTTCTCCTGACTTGAATGTATCTGACTTATCTGAATATTCTTTAACCCAGTGTTTTCCTATTTTGGCTCTCATTCCTTCCCTCTTGTTGTTAATATTAATTTTATTGAATATCTGGTCACCATTAACTTTTTTAGTGAAGACTGAAGCAAAATAGGCATTAAACACCTCAACTTTCTTGATGTCATCAGTTGTTATTAGCTCTCCTCCACTAAGTAAAGGACCTATATTTTGTTTTATATTTCTATTATTTAAATTAAAGAACCTCTTCTGATTGACTTCTATGTCCTTGCTAGGAGTAACTCATTTTGTGCCTTAGCTTTTCTGATTTTGTTTCTACCTACTTACGCTATTTGTCCATGTTTCCAGTGTTTGGAGGATTCTTCTTTTATTTTCAGGTCATGAAAGAATTCCTGATAGAGCCATATGAGCCTCTTGCTATTCTTTCTATCTTTCCTTCACATCAGGATAGTCTGCAGTTGTGCCTTGAATACTGTCTACTTAAGAGACTGACAACTCTCCTGAACTCTTTTATCCCTGAGATTTTCTTCCCATGGGATTTTATCTTACCAGTTCTGTGAGTTTCTTATCTGTTTTTTTTAAGTCCGTTGTCCTTATTCTGCTGCTCTCACACCTTCCTTTCCTTAGTATCTATCATTTCATGATCTATGTCACCCAAATGGCCTTCCACTTTCAGATGTGCTACCAATTCTTCCCTGTTGGTCAGAATAAAGTAAAAAATGGCTGTCCCTCTGGTTACTTTCTCCACTTTCTGGAACAAAAAGTTGTCCCCAGTACATTCCAAGAACTTATTGGAAATTTTGTGTTTTGCCATCTTACTTTTCCAACAGATGTCTTGATAGGTAAGATCCTGAATTGCTACGAGGTCTTGTGTTTTGGATATTTTTGTTGTTTGTTCTAGAAATGCCTCATCCTCCACCTCTTCCTGATTTGGCGGTCTGTAGTTGACCCCTACCAGCACATCACCCTTATTTCTTACACCTTTTATACCTCAGAGACTCTCAAATCTTCTGCCACCATGTAGCAGAAGCTTTATTTCCTGGTCAGTCCCTACCTGAGTGGGGCCTCTTATTTTTAAGTGCACTCTCCATCCTGAAAACTATTGCAGATGTAGACAGTCAGGGCCAATGTCCACAGGTCCTAGTTAACTGACTCCCTATCTGCCCCATCATGAGTAGGTAGAAATCAAGGTAGCCCAATTTCTTTTAGTATGTCCTTTTATCATGAGGGTATCTTTCTTCAATGATTAAAGCTTAACTCTGGCAGAAACTAGTTAAAAAAACAACTATGAATATCACTGGTCTTCAGGTTTTATCAAGTGGAAGTCTTTCGTACTCAGTTATTTCATAGATTGAAATTTGGAAGTTTTCCATATTTTTTATAAAGTAGCATTGATTCCAGTTCCACGTTTTCTGAAGTGATTGTAAATCATCTCAATATGGTTGATCAGAATTTGTCCCCTTTTTAATAATAGATTATTCTTGGCCATGGACAAAAGGTAGTAAACCCTACCCCTAGCCATTATAGCATGTTTGCTGTAAAGTATGCTTTCTGATTTTGTAATATTTACATTATGGCCATAGAATCCCTAGTTTCAACTGGCAGGGAACTGAGTCTTTGGTACTTGATTCTGTGATTCTGAGATCACATTTTTAACAGTGAGGGTAATTTTCCACTGAAACAATTTATCAAGGGGGATCCAGTGGACATAGTGTACTTAGATTTCCAGAAAGTCTTTGACAAGGTCCCTCACCAAAGGCTCTTATGTAAATTAAGCTGCCATGGGATAAAAGGGAAGGTCTTTTCATGGATTGAGAACTGGTTAAAAGACCGGGAACAAAGGGTAGGAATAAATGGTAAATTCTCAGAATGGAGAGGGGTAACTAGTGGTGTTCCCCAGGGGTCAGTCCTCGGACCGATCCTATTCTACTTATTCATAAATGATCTGGAGAAAGGGGTAAACAGAGAGGTGGCAAAGTTTGCAGATGATACTAAACTGCTAAAGATAGTTAAGTCCAAAGCAGACTGTGAAGAACTTCAAAAAGATCTCACAAAACTAAGTGATTGGGCAACAAAATGGCAAATGAAATTTAATGTGGATAAATGTAAAGTAATGCACATTGGAAAAAATAACCCCAACTATACATACAATATGATGGGGGCTAATTTAGCTACAACAAGTCAGGAAAAAGATCTTGGAGTCATCATGAATAGTTCTCTGAAAATGTCCACGCAGTGTGCAGAGGCGGTCAAAAAAGCAAACAGGATGTTAGGAATCATTAAAAAGGGGATAGAGAATAAGACTGAGAATATATTATTGCCCTTATATAAATCGATGGTACGCCCACTTCTCGAATACTGCGTACAGATGTGGTCTTCTCATCTAAAAAAAGATATACTGGCACTAGAAAAGGTTCAGAAGAGGGCAACTAAAATGATTAGGGGTTTGGAACGGGTCCCATATGAGGAGAGATTAAAGAGGCTAGGACTCTTCAGCTTGGAAAAGAGGAGACTAAGGGGGGATATGATAGAGGTATATAAAATCATGAGTGATGTGGAGAAAGTGGATAAGGAAAAGTTATTTATTTATTCCCATAATACAAGAACTAGGGGTCACCAAATGAAATTAATAGGCAGCAGGTTTAAAACAAATGCAAGGAGGTTCTTCTTCACGCAGCGCACAGTCAACTTGTGGAACTCCTTACCTGAGAAGGTTGTGAAGGCTAGGACTATAACAGAGTTTAAAAGAGAACTGGATAAATTCATGGTGGTTAAGTCCATTAATGGCTATTAGCCAGGTCGGGTAAGGAATGGTGTCCCTAGCCTCTGTCTGTCAGAGGATGGAGATGGATGGCAGGAGAGAGATCACTTGATCATTGCCTGTTAGGTTCACTCCCTCTGGGGCACCTGGCATTGGCCACTGTCGGTAGACAGGATACTGGGCTAGATGGATCTTTGGTCTGACCCAATATGGCCTTTCTTATGTTCGTAAGGGATGTGGTCGATTATCCATCTCTTGAATTAATTAAGTCAAGATTGAATGTCATTCTAAAAGATATGCTCTATTTCCACCACAAGTTATTGGGCTTAATGCAGGAATTATTGGGTGAAATTCTATGGCCAGTTCTGTGCAGTCTGGATAATCACAATGGTCCCTTTTCTAGCCTTAAAATCTAGAAAACTATGAAAAAAGTATATTTTATAATATGCTCTTGAATATATAACATCTTGTAGCAAGCTTCTTTCATTCTGTATTTTTCCTTATTTTTGGTTTTCATATTTCTTTATTAATATGTTGTTATAATAGATTTTAGGAAATTATTTTTAATCGTGCATTTATAAAAAGGTTAATTTACTGTCTGTGTAACGTGAAAATTATCTCATTTATACACCACTAATTTTAATTTTTCATATTTTAACCTTAGCTATATGCCCCCTTCTGTTAACTGCAAAATTCTTTTGTGTTCTCTTTGCAATATCCAAATTGAACACTTAAGATCGTTAATTGAATAGCTGAGATGGTATGTCAGCAATAGGCACACATATATATTTTAAACTACTTTTGCCTTGAGAGAAATGACCCCCTTGCTGAAGAAAGGAATTTGTTTTGCTGAGACTGGAACATGCTCAATGTGCTTTCAATTATGGCTGAATAGTCATAGAGGATAGAGATGCACTACTTTTTCCTTTGCCCTTAAAAATGCTGTTAGCCCTAGAGTGAGCCCATTGCTACTGTTTGGTGTTAACAAAACCTTAATAGTGTTTTAGATTTCCAACCGGAAAATCCAGAACCATGGTTTGTGTTCTGTTTTTATGGCTTATAGGACTAGAGCGAGTCTAAGCTTCCCCATCTCACTTAACTAATCTTTAAATATTTTTGCCATGGTTGTAGGATTACAAAGAGTCTGAAGTATGTCATCCAAATCCCACCATCAGAATTTACAGATATATCCTGTCTTCCTGCCCCAGCAACCATAAAATGCACATAGAAGCATGCAGCAAGCCAACCCCCAGCCCCAGCATTTTGATATGTTGAACATTGCATATTGTGTCTTATTTTAGCACATAGTAAATCATCCCCAGATAGTAAAAATATATGCTGTAAACAGCAGAGATTAAGGAAATGCATAGTTTTGGATTTCCATTTAGTTAAGTATCCATATTTAGCCTGAGTTTGAAAAGTGCTGAGTACTAGATAGCTCCCAGGTCATATATTTGTGTGTCTAAATATGGACTTAAGTGCCTAACTTTGAGACTAATTTTGAAATCCTTGGACTGAAATGCTGGATTCCCATCTTAACTAATCAATCTATTGAGGCCCTAACCACTCTTTACAGACCTCTGCATGCCAATTTCTGCAACTCTCCATCCCTACACAGCGTCATTTTCCCTCCACAGGCCCTATGTCAGATATACATAGCCATCAGCCATTCCTGGTGTTATCTTCTGGTGTTAGAGTCCCCCCACTGCCTTCTGCTTGCAGATGACACAGCTGCGCCCATGGGCATCTTCCAGCTCACCCACACTGGTATCTTTCTGTTTCCTACTCACCCTGGCCCACAGCCTCATTGAACCCTCCTCCCACCCAATTAGTGTCACGTGCCCATGGTGCCTTTCTTCCTATCTTGCTCAGTACCCTCACTCACATCTTAAACACTACACTCCTGTAGCACCTTACCTCCTGTTATTAAAATTTAGAGACCACAACTGAGACAAAGGCCCCAGTGTGATAGTTTCTGCTCCAAAGAGCGCATAGACAAGACAGGCAAAGTGAGGAGTAAAAATAGTATTATTATCCCCAACTTACAGATAGGGAACTAAGGCCCACAGAGATGGATTTGCCCAGGGTCACACAGGTTGTGTATGACACAGCTAGGAATTAAACTCTGTCCCTTAACTAGAAAATATCTTTCTTTTACAAGTCCAGAATTGACATCCCTCTATCCCTGTCCACATCCCTGTAGTAACCTCTCACCCCATTCAGGTCTCTTGCTCTGCTCATGTCTTCATATAGGAGGGCTTGTTGGCTATACCCAACTCGATGGCTCTTTGGGTGGCCCTGGGCGATAGCTCCAAGTTGAGACAGAGACTGCCAGTTAACAGCTTCCCAATCCATCGTCTTTTGGGTGGTGGTAGGTGGCCTTTGTATGCTCCTCTCACATCTTAGGGCAGAAGCCCTGTTGCATAACTACGCAGTCTGGAAGACCCTGCACGGTTTGAAGGATTTCTGGGCACTTAATATGGTTGAGCAGAGAGCAGGCTCTGTCACTTTCTCCTGTCCTGGGGAGAATAGGTGCGGGACCATTTGTTCTTAACCTCCCTCTCCCAAAAAGACTTTGAAGGAGGGGATGGACTGATTCTCACCAGACCATCCTGTCTCATGAATGTATAATAGGAGGAGGTACCCACCAAAAGAGACTGGAAAGAAGGGGAATAGGTGATGACTGTTGGGGCCTGATCCCTGAAAACATCAAGGGTGAGTCTGTGTGTGAGGTCCAAATCTGAAATCTCTCCCCCTCTAAAAATATTGAAAGGTTGAGGGTTGGTTTTAGATTTTAGACAGAGTAGTTAACAGGAAATTATAACTGAATAAAATATTTAAAGTGCCACATTGCTTATTCTTGCTTGGTTATCAGCATATCATAAATTCTCAAGAAGTTGAATGCCATGTTATTTAAAATACACTATAACATATTGGTGCAGTACATCCCATAGAACATTTTCTGTAATATTTGAAACTTAGTCTATAATACGATCCTCACAAGCTAATCATAGTAGCTCCCATCACATTGCAATTTGCAATTAGATGTGGCTTGTGGTGAAGTGAACTGCCACTGGGAATGCCACGGTAAGAAAAAGGTATACATGCTGAGCTGCAGCTGAGCTAATGTATGCTTATTTATTGGAGCCAAGCAGGAGGCAGAAATTAAGGCATAATAAATTTGGGATTGTACCAACCAGAGGTTTACACATTTGTACCCTAAATAGAAGGAAGACCTTAGAAATGATGGATTAAAATGTAGCTGATCTCCTGAAAAATGAATGTGAATGAAAATTTAAAATGTTTTTGCATAATGCAGGTTTTTGAGTCAGGAGCATATGCAGTCATCTAAAAGGTATAAAAATAGATTAGATACTTAGGCTTCTATTTGAGATACGATGTACTACATACATATATATATATATATATATTAACATGCACACATTTTATATCTATATCTATAAACAGAAGTATAAATCCACTTTTTGATTCATATCAAGGTACTGAGCCAATCCTACATCATCAAGAGGTTCCTTTTGAACTGGAAGTATACAGTGGTAAGATCTGCTAATGTTAACTGGAGAAAATAGGGACAGGGTGGTAACCTCAAGACCTTTTTATGTCTGATCTTGCCCTCCGACCAAAATGCGTTTCACTGGCCTCAGAATTCCATTTTGTTTAAAAAAACAAAAGGAACCAGCTCAGTAGCTAGCAACTTTAAGGACATCCATTAAAAGCTCTTCACACATGGATTTTAAAAAACACTGAAGTATCAATAGAGACTTTAGAATGTCAATAACTTTCTCTTCATTATCTCTCCAGAGATTTCATCTGCTCTCAATATGTTCACAGGCATTTCCTCTGGTAACTATAGCAAGGCAGAGGCAGAACAATGAGAGAGTAAAATTCCCCAGAGGCTCAGGTTTGACTATCTAATCACCCTCTCTGGGTAGGATATTATTACAGGGGTTTACTCTAAAATTTGTATCAATTTGGCAAAATTCTCTAGGTACATTAATTTTATGTGGACTTACAAGTAGTAAACATAAAAATACAAGCCAGACAACCTAGCTCCTGTGTTACTCTAGAGCTCCCTGTCTTGGATTCTGCTCCATATAGCACCCCCCCCCATCTCCCCTAGTGAGTGTGTCCTGAGAGTAAAAAAACCCTTTCTTTTAAAATCTTGCTTCTGAATAGATTCAACATTACTTAATTATTGAAGCACTTACCTAGTAGTGCCTCCCTGAGCTGCCTCTGAATCCTGGCTGAGAATTTACTTTGAAATCTCAGACTGTTGGGGCTGGTTCAGAAGTGCCCTGTTCTCAGGACACCATTGGGATAGACTGCAGCAATGCTTTCGATTACGCTACAAGAAGGCATCAAAAGCCCTGAGCACTCCATCCCAACAACCATAACTTTATAATTTCCCCTTGTGTATCAATGCATTCTGTACTTCAGTTAGGGCAGTCAGGGAGGGCACAGAACAAGATAATAAGGAGAATGTTTAATTTCTGAGAAAATGGCTTTTCAGTATCCTGTTCTTCGTAGCTATTCATTAGTGATAAGTGCTGTAAGAATGCTGAGCATTGAGGATGCAGTGAGTGCATCATCTTTAGCTTCTATTGCTCATAAGTTGAGGTCATCAATGCAGTTGGCATTATGATTTGTGTTAATAAGATTGACAGATATGAGTTTTTCAAGAGCTCCTGATACCAAAAGAAGCTTTGGTGGCAAAACACCAGTTCTGTGACCATTTTGAGCCATCATTTATCTTCACTAAGGGGAACTGTGAAGAAAGAGCAAGTTCCTTTGCATTTACATAAGAACGGACATACTGGGTCAGATCATTTGTGGGGAAACAAGGAGGAAGAAATTTTGTGCAATATTCTGGTTCTTAAACATAGTTCTATATAGGAAAAGTGGTTTATCATGTACATTGTTGACTGTAGACACTTATGGATAAATTATTTCAGTTTGCAAAGTAAGATATTTGATTTTGTTACTGTTTTCTGAAGTGGATATAGTGGCAAGGATTGCATTTGATAGCACCTTTCCATTTAGGAGATATTCCCTCATGTTTTTCTTCAGCACTTCTTTTTGTTTGCTTTTGTTTTTTTATTATTAGTATTGAACATTAACTTATAGTTTATTAGCTGAGATACTTTTATAGTTCCTATTCAGATTTTCTCACAAATTAATATTTTTAATGTTGCTGTATAAGGGCTAGTTATTATTATTGTAAATCTTTCTTTCAGTGATGTGACGACACTGATGGCAATACATGCATAATAAAAACATGGTACCCTAAATTCCCCGGCCCCCCATCTTGAGATTTTTTTTTTTTAGTGCCAGTTGTTCCCTGACTTGTTCAAATGTTTCATTCAAGTGAATTAAATGCCCTATTCCACAACACATTGTTTTATTTATGATGTTGAATGTAGTCAAAAGCTTTCAAAAATGTCCTTGTAAGTACAGTAGATGATGTTTAGTGTTCCTGTAGTTTATTGCATTGTATCTTAGACAGTAATATTCTCCAGGAACGAAAAAAACAACAAAAATATGACCTCCTTTTCTTGCTTGCTGTCCTTAATCAAGATGTTATTTCCCTTTGTTTTAAAGGACTTACTGCCTGAGTCTCCTGTCTTGTACATAGTGCTGCATTAGAATATCTCCACTGGCTACAGTGGCATTAGTACTGATTTACACCAGGGTTAGTGAGAGGAATCAGGCCCTGAGTTCCCGTGATTTGCACAGATGAACATTATTTCATACACCTGTTAAGGAAATGGATTGTGCATGCAAGAATGGTAGCAACAGCATTAGTGACACTAAAAGCTTAACATTGCCACTAGCTGAAATAATATCATGAATTAAATTTCACACAAAAAATTGACAAAATTACCAAAATATCATCCACTAAGACTGGTCACTTCTGTTATTTCAGTCAAGCTCGGTTGGCTTCTGTACTGTTTTTCATCTTTCTCCCTTTTTAGCAGGGGCATCATTTGCTGTGAGGCAAGGGCCCACCCCAGCCTTGCTTTGGTCCTTTCCTCTCTTCCCACTCCCCCTGCCCCTGACTTTCTGTAGATCCGTATGCTCCATTATGTCTTCGACTTTTAGCCTCACCAGACTTTGCAGGATATAATATAATCACATGTAATGTTCTATGTGCTGACACAACTTTGTGCCCTCTCCCCCAAGATTTTTCTGAAATGATGTCCCTGCTTTTTAGGAAGGGGTTAATTTTGTGACTCAGAGTGGTTATTACTACTTCACATGACAGTCCTCTGATTTTGAAATGGCACGTGTTTTGTAAGTCAGCTTTGCTTTCTGTTAGCACTATTTCAGTTGCTTCATGCTCCAGCTCTGCTGCTGCTTTCGTCATTGAGATAGCAGCAGCTTATTGCTCCGGCCAGCATTACTGGTGTCACTACTAGGCTTCCATGTGACAACTCTTCTCTCCTTTCCTGCAATCCTATCGATATCCTTGATTTAGCAACATGTCAGACACCTGTTTTCACACTATTAAACTTCATTTCTTCTGCATCATAATTTAGCCCCATTGACCTTGACATTCATACACTGTCTAAAACAGAGTTACACGCAGACTGGTCCAAGCTCCCTTTTTGATAAATCAGCGGTTAAATTCTCACCACAATCAGAAGGAACCAAAAATCAAATGTAATTTCACATTTTGGACAGCATTAATAACATGGTAAAATAATAGATCCATGTGAACAAGAAACAAGGAGGAATAACTGCAAAAAACAATAAGACAAATATAGAATGTGCCATACCAAACAATACCTTGCTTTTACACACAATGAAATTACATTTTTAGGAGAAGATGTGTTTAAAAGGGATGAATAATTATATTTGTAGCTGCTGTTACTAAAATAGAGGTAATAGAGATTTCATCCAGGGCACAGCATTGTACAGTTTCAAAGTAAAGCATGGCTAGGAGTCTCAACGGTTTACATTGTGGGGACTCCAACTCAATAAAAGGAGCATCTTGTGTACCCCTTACTTCCTCCATTCATAACAATGCTGAATCAACTTGCGATTGTGAGGACAACTCTCTCTCCCATTTATGCATGGTGGAGGAGGAGGAAGGGATTTAGATAATGCAGAATTCAGAAAATAGGGTTGCAGATGAATGGGAGTATACTGTATTAGGAAAGTATTTATGCATTTCTAACTGTCTGCAGTTTTGGTCACAGTAGTTTTGGTTCTTGAGGGTAGTTGTTTCCTCTCTTCCTACATAGAAGCAGCCACTAGTAGAGGTAGCTAGGGTGTTTTAAACTCCTTTTAGAGGAATACCGGAATACATGGATTCACCAAGGGCAAGTCATGCCTTATCAACCCAATTGCCTTCTGTGATGAGATAACTGGCTCTCTGGATATGGGGAAAGCAGAGGATGTGATGTATCTTGACTTTAGCAAAGCTTTCGATATGGTCTCCCACAGTATTCTTGCCAGCAAGTTTAAAAAGTATGGATTGGATGAATGGACTATAAAGTGGATAGAAAGCTGGCTAGATTGCCGGGCTCAATGGGTAGCGATCAACGGCTTGATGTCTAGTTGGCAGCTGGTATCAAGCAGAGTACCCCGGGGGTCGGTCCTGGGACCGGTTTTGTTCAACATCTTTATTAATGATCTGGATGATGGGATGGATTGCACCCTCAGCAAGTTCACAGATGACACTAATCTAGGGGGAGAATTAGGTACACTAGAGAGTAGGGATAGGGTCTAGAGTGACCTGGACAAATTGGAGGATTGGGCCAAAAGAAATCTGATGAGGTTCAACAAGGACAAGTGCAGAGTCCTGCACTTAGGATGAAAGAATCCCATGCACTGCTACAGGCTGTGGACGACTGGCTAAGCAGCAGTTCTGAAGAAAAGGACCTGGGGATTACAGTGGGTGAGAAGCTGGATATGAGTTGGCAGTGTGCTCTCATTGCCAAGATGGCTAACGGCATATTGGGCTGCATTAGTAGGAGCATTGCCAGCAGATCGAAGGAAGTGATTATTCCCCTCTATTCGGCACTAGTGAGGCCACATCTGGAGTATTGCGTCCAGTTTTGGGCCCCCCACTACAGAAATGATGTGAACAAATTGGATACAGTCCAGTGTAGGGCAGTGAAAATGATCTGGGGGCTAGGGTACATGACTTACGAGGAGAGGCTGAGGGAACTGGGCTGGTTTAGTCTGCAGAAAAGAAGAGTGAGGGGGGATTTGATAGCAGCCTTCAACTACCTGAAGGGGGGTTCCAGAGAGGATGGAGCTCGGCTGTTCTCAGTGTTGGCAGATGACAGAACAAGGAGCAATGGTCTCAAGTTGCAGCGTAAAGTGCAAGTCCGTTGGGTTATATCCAGGGAAAGAGAACTTGAAGAAAGTCAGGTATTACGTGCTATAATATGTCATTTCAATTGTGGGTTATTTACAGCTGCAATATAGAGTTTGTGAATGTGAATAAGTCTGTAGTAAAGTTCTCATTTAGCTTCAAACAAAAACTAGACACACATTAAGGTCATTCCTTCTGGGATCAGTTTATTTACCCAAAGGTAATTTAAAATAATGATATGCGAGTCTCCAACCTAATTCTCCCAAGCCTTGGCTGTTGCTAAGGGGTTCCTTCTCCTTCAGGATTACTTCCACTTCCCCTATATTCAGAGTGAAATCTAATGAGTGACACCAGACCCAATGAGTAAATAGAAATTTCCTGCAGCTTCCCGCAAAGTTCTAACACCTTCTAACAAAGTGGGGCAACAGGACAATTGTGCCACCCTGTTACAAAGTTGCTACAAAGCAAAGTCATATCAATAGTTCATATTTTGCTACAGCTGATAGATTTCCTTCAAAAGGAAATTATCTCAAAAAACCTTCAGTTGATAAAATGTTAATAAAATGGCACTGATAACTTTTTTTTTCTTTTTTTTCTGCATCAGAAATATATTTTGGCCACTTAATTGAAGAATTCCTTTATTGCTAATGACACACTGAAAACTGGATCAGAGTGCTCCAATGATGAAAGAACCATCTTAGAAAACTATGAATAATCAGTTTATTGATTTTGGGCCATTGTTGTTTCTGCAACTGGTGCTTCTGCTACTTCACACTGAGATGTGTGAATGCTTCTTGATTTATGAAAGTAGTATTAATATAGAATCTTAAAAATGTAGGGACCCGAGAGGTCATCCAGTTCAGCCCCCGGCACTGAGGCAGAACCAAGTATACTTTGACCATCCCTGAGAATTTTTTTTTAACTTGTTCTGAAAAATTCCAATGGTGGTGATTCTCTCCACTCCATTATACATGTCCTTAATGAAACCTTTGAATAGTACTAGACTCAAGAGAGACTCCTGCAGAACCCTACTAGATATATCCTCCCAGTTTGACAGCATACCATTGATAACTACTCTTTGAGTTCATTTTTCAATCAGTGGGGCAGTCACTTATAGTAATTTCATCTAGAACATATTTCCCTAGTTTGTTTATGAGAATGTCCTGTGGGACAGTGTCAGAAGCCTTATTAAAATCAAGATATATCACACCTACAGCTTCCTCCTATCCTAGGGTGACCAGATGAGAGGAAGAAAATATCGGGACACATGGGGGGGCGTGTCGCTGGCAGAGCAAAAATTAAAAATAAAAAATAAAGCAGAGTGCCGACAGCCGGTCGGGCTGTGGGACAAACGCCTAAATATCGGGACATCTGGGCACCCTATCCTATCCATTAGGACAGTAACCCTGTCAAAGAAGAAAATTATGTTGTTTTGGCATGATTTGTTTTCCTCCTATTCCTATTCTCTTCTACCAATTGTTTAAGAATTTGTTCCAATATGTTTTCAGGTATCGAAGTTAGGCTGACTGGTCTATAGTTTCTTGGGTTCTCTTTGTTCCCCTTTTTACAAGATGGGTACAGCATTTCCCTTTTTACAGTTTTTGGGGACCTCACCAGTTCTAAAAAATAATTGCTAATTGTTCTAAGGTTGCTTCAGCTAGTTCCTTAGGTACCCTAGGAAGAATTTCATCAGGAGCTGCCAACTTGAATATATCTGGTTTATCTAAATATTCTTTAACCCATTCTTTCCTTTTTTCTGGCTTGTGTTCTTTCCCCCTTGTTAATATTAATTGTGTTAAGTATCTGGCCACCTTTAACCTTTTTTGTGAAGACAAACAAAATAGGCATTAAACACCTCAGCTTTCACTATGCCTTCAGTTATTAGCTCTCCTTTTCCAGTAAGTGGAGGACCTATACTTGCCTTCATCTTTCTCTTGCTCCTAACATATTTAAATAATCTCTTCTGATTGTTGTTTATGTCACTTACCAGGTATAACTCATTTTGTGCCCAGCCTTTCTAATCGTGTCCCTATATGTTTGTGCTAGTCTTTTGTATTGATCCTTAGCAATTTGTCCATCTTCCTCTTTTTGTAGGATTTCCATTACCATGACTGTTAGTGTGTAAACAACAATGGTAGAATATTTGGTGCAGTAATTTCATACTTAGTTGAACCAAAAAAAAATCTTTTGAATATCTGGAAATCGAACTAACAATTATGTCAATACTTACTTAAGTGGCTATTAAGTGTCTGATTATGGGTAGCTTGGGAACTAGTGAGTAAGTGAGTGGTATGAAGACAAAAAGATCCTTCCTCCCTTGGGTTTCCCTTCAAAGAGGCTCACCCTAGCTCCAGTGCTTGCATTTCCCTGGACAGGAGGACTGCTCCAAGTCTAGAGTTGATAACTTCCTTAAAAAGGGCAGGAAGGAGGTGAAACCATAGCCCCACTCATACTTTTCACCAGCAACCAGAGCTGTCTAGTTGTGGAGTGTGTGAATTCTGCACATTATCTCCCCCCCCCTCCACCCTACCGCAAAAAACAAAACAAAACAAAACCCACCATGGCAGGTTGTGCTAGGGTTACCATATTTCAGCAAGCAAAAAAGAGGATGGGAGGAGCCCCGCCCCTGCCCCTTCCACTCCCTCCCACTTCCCGCCCCCCTCAGAACCCCCAACCCTCCCCCCGCTCCTTGTCCCCTGACTGCCCCCTCCTGGGACCCCTGCCCCTAACTGCCCCCCAGGACTCCACCCCCTACCTAAGCCTCCCTACCTCTTGTCCCCTGACTGCCCCCTCCTGAGGCCCTCCCCCCATCCTAACTGGCCCCCTAGGACCCTACCCCCTACCTGTACCCTGACTGCCCCAACCCTTATCCACACCTCCACCCTCAGACAGACCCCTGGGACTCCCACGCCCCATCCAACCACTCCCCAACCCCTGACAATCCCCCCCCCAGAACTCCCAACCCATCTAAACCCCTCTGCTCCCTGTCCCCTGACTGCTCCGATCCCTCTCCCCACCCCTGCCCCCTGACAGCCCTGCCCCCAGAACTCCGAACCTCCCCCCAGCTCCTTGTCCCCTGACTGCCCCCTCCTGGGACTCCTGCTCCTAACTGCCCTCCAGAACCCCACCCCCTACCTAAGCCTCCCTGTTTCTTGTCCCCTAACTGCCCCCTCCTAAGACCCCCCCACACCCTAACTGCCCCCCAGGACCTACCCCCTACCTGTACCCTGACTGCTCAAAACCTTATCCACCCCCCTCCAGAAAGCCCCCCCCCCGAACTCCCGACCCCCCCCGTCTCTTGACTGCCCCCTCCAGAACCTCCCTGCCCCTTCTCCGACCTCCTGGCCCCCTTACCCTGCCGCTCATCCCGGCATGCTGGACAGTGGGGGACGAGGAGCGGGGGAGGAGCTCCAGACCGCCGGAGACGATCTGCGAATCCAGGGAGGGAGGGAGTGATCTCTGCTGCAGGGGAAGCGGAGGAGGGGCTCTCTCTGGCTGTCAGAGCCCCATGTAAGTGGCACCATTCGGCCGGCTGCCCGGTTAGCCGCACGCGCTCTGCATGAGGTGGGGAAGTCCGGACATTTACAAATTTCCCCCGGATGCTATTTTTAGCTCAAAAAGCTGGACATGTCCGGGGGAATCCGGACGAATGGTAACCCTAGGTTGTGCCCAGAGCTGCATGATTACATGGAACAAAATGGGTCATTTCGCAATGGCCAGTCACAAAGCTCTTTGAGGCAATGTGAGGCCTAGTCCACACTAAGCTCCCAGTTCGAACTAAGATACGCAACTTCAGCTACGTGAATATTTAGTTATTCATGTAGCTGAAGTCGAAGTATCTTAGTTCAAATTTAAAGGTACTTACCGCGGGTCCACACGCGGCAGGCAGGCTCCCCCGTCGACTCCGCCTAGTCCTCTCGCAGAGCAGGATTACCGGCGTCGACGGCGAGCACTTCCGGGATCGATTTATCGCATCTAGACAAGACATGATAAATCGATCCCAGAAGATCGATTGCTTGCCGCCAAACCAGACGGTAAGTATAGACGTACCCTGAGTTTGTTAACACTTTGACACTTCCCACACTAGACTAAAGAAGATCCGATCTCTTCCAACATATCAGACTTGGAAGATAATATCCAAGCAAAACTTAAAAGCTACATGAAAGAAATCCTAGAAATAAACTCAAGTAAACCAAATAAAAACAACATTATCATTCTTTTAATTTTGTGTGCAGTCCACAGTGCAAGAGCTGAAAGATACTTTTTAAGTTATACTCTAGTGCTAAGTGACATATTCCAAAGCACAAAATCAAAAATGTGCTTCTATAAAGCAGACAGCAGCAGCATGAACTCACTGAATACCAACTTTCTCATTCGTCTAGGGCCAGATCCTGCAAAGTCCTGAATAGTGTGCTGGAGATGCTGAGCACACTGACCTCTGAGGAGGCTTTCTGAACAGTGTGGCCTTGGGCCCTTCATTTGTAATGCTTTTCTGCACAGAAAGACTAATTGTATATACATCCTTGTTTGTAGGTGTCTTGGTTCCTTTAAACATATCAGCTAAATTTAATATCTTCCCCCCCCCCAACAAAGCTATTTTCCGTTTTTTGGGGACTCTGTTAATCTATGCAAGTATATAAAAATGTGAACCAAGACCTATGATTGGTCCCCATTTCCGTTAGTACTCTGGAACATTGCCTGGCATTGGTGCTTTTATTTGTCTAATTCATTTCCACCTTTTAAATTAATATTAGTGGTTGTTTTTATGCTCTTGCAGTCTTCTTGGTCTTTGAATTTTATTTCTCTGATTTAAGAAAATCACAAACTGTCATAAAATAATTTATTTTTTCTCTTAATATGTATTCATCTCAAATTTCCTTTAGTCATTCTTAAGATTATCCTACCAGAATGTACTATTCATTCTTTCTATAGCATAAATTATTTGGAGACAAGCACTATGCCTCCTTTTATATGTTTGGAAAGTGCCAAGTACACTGGCACTCAATAAATAATAAAGCTAGTATTTACCTTTAGGTCTGTTTCCTTTCCATATACACTTAAAACCTTATACACTTAAGTAGGATAAGACTTTTAAAATAGTTGCTTAAAGTTAAGCTCTTAGGTCCATATTTAAGCACCTACATTAGTGGCCTGATTTTTCCAAAGCACCGAGCACTCAGCAACTCCCATTGAGTTCAATAGGAGTTTAATAGGGGCCTTGCTGCTTGAAGACTCTTGTTAAAATAGAATCTGTTCAAAATACTGTACTTTAAGGTGGGGGCTCCATATTAGTGTTTTGAGTGTATAGAATGATAGTGCTAGAAGGAACTGCAAGGGTCATCTCATCTAACCCCCTGCCAAGATGCAGGATTTCTTGTGTCTAAAACAGCCAAGACAGATGGTTATCCAGCCTCCTTTTGAAGACCCTCCAATGAAGGAGTTTACACAACCTCCAAAGGCAGTCTGTTCCATTGTCCTACTGTTCTTACAGTTAGGAATTTTTTTCCTGAAATTTAATTTAATCTAAATCTTTTTCTTTCAATGAAGTTTGTTAAAACCTAAATATTAGAAACCCAGGAGACTCAGAATTTAGGTTACATTTACCAACACTTAAAAGTATGGAAATTCACAGTTACAGTGATTACAAGTAATTTCTGCCGTAACCACTGGACACAATTCCTTGTTGTGAATGCTGTATTGGGTTGATAGTACAATAACAGTGGTGTGGCAATGTCCAGTGTACATCTGTAGTTACTATTTAGGCCTCCTAAATTGCTTAGAAGTTCATATTTATCTTTAGAAAATTCAGTTAATAAATGGCACTACGTCACCCCAGCAAAGAAATAGATTCGATCTCGGCAGGATCTCCAATGCCATTCTTATTTACTCCTGGGGGAATTCTGCACCTAAAAATTCTGTGCACAATATTTTAAAATTCTGCAAAGTTCTGCATATTTTATTTGTCAAAATAACACAATATAATCATGCCAGCTTCAGTTATTTTGGTAATTTATTTAAAAATATCTGTCAGCAAGTATATCTGTGACAATAGAGACAACAAACAAGATTCAGGAAATGTTTTGACAAATAGATTCCTTACTATGCATTTTAATACAGAACTCTGAGTAATAATTAATTTAAACTACAATGCAAAAATGTATTTCCTGCACCCTTCAGAAACAGTGCAAAGGCTTGGGAGAGTCGGGATAATGAAGGAGCTGAGGGAGAGGGAAATACCTTCTGGGAAGGAGTTTGGGAGCGAACCCGGAGAGTTGTTGGGTGTGGATGGGAGAGGTAGGGAACGGTGTTTTTTTGTGGGGGGATTGTTAGGGAATTGGGGAGCCTCTCCCGTGCAGACCCTGGTTGACCTCTAGCCTCTCCCATTCAATCAGGCACATCTGCCCCTGGCCTTATGTGTCCCTGAACCCCCACTCCCCATTTAGCGAGGCATATCTGCATATGTCCTCATGTATTGCTGCATCCCCACTCGGCCACCTCCACTCCCCCCATCCCAATGTGGCCCTGAACCCCCACTCCCATTCAGCCCTTGGCTCAATGTTATCACCCCACTAGCTCCCATCTCCCTGCCCCAGTCTGTTCCTCACATTAGCTCTTCTGAACCCCAGTCCGTCCCACCCACATTCTGTGCCTCGTCATCTGGCCCCACTGACAGGGCACTATGAGGAAGGTAGCCTCTGCCCCCTCCCTTTCTGTGGTTTGCTGCTCCAGCCTATGAGCCAGCTGCACTCTCTGCCAGCGCCAAATCAGCCTCTGGTGAGTGAAGGATTTAACTGCAGTATGACCACTCCTGTGGCTTCCCTTCCCTCCCCGTCAGAATCAATTATTCTGCAGGAGTAGGGGGGAATCTGCAGGGAACATTAATTCTGTGCTTGTGCAGTGGCACAGAATTCCCTCAGTATTGGAGCAATTGTTTCCTTGTGAACTACTTTGTCAGCAGTTCTTAAAGTGCATTGTTCCCTAATATTCACTCCAGAGCCTGCTATTAATCTTATAAATATCAATAATTGTATCAGAAAGGATGGTGTTTGTTCAGACCACTCTGTAGGCAGGCCCTGACAATAAACTTTTTACAAACCGAAATGATTGATTAGAGATGCAGATGTTGGCCTCTCTATCCTCATTTTCCTTAAAGTTATGTATCAGTATCTCAGTTCATACCCTTATATGCCTTTAAAAGTTTTCTTTTGTTAATCTGAGGACTTTATAGCACTACTAATTTCTTTTGCTAACTGCTTTATCACTTCACTAGCTCTGCCACCATTCCAAACATGAAAAAGGTAAGCAAAGAAGCTAATTAGGAGAAAGTCAGAGAAAAGTGATATTATAGTTGGATGTTTTCATAAGACACTCATTCCAAACTACTACTACTAATATGGGTTTGCATATGAACACTGCCACTAAAGGTTTTTGCCAGTGGAACTCCAGTCCTCCCATTTATTTGTATACATTGATAGAATGACTCAGCAGAAAGAACCCAGCCTTCAACAAAGTTGTCTTCTCAATAGGAGGGGGAAAACCTGATCTGGAGATTACTCTTTATTCACTGGGAACACAGCTGTGGTTTTGCATCCTGTTATAGTTTGTATATGATGACATCCTTAATAAAACTTGGATTGCTCCAATCCCCACTCTTGCAGTTGTGAGGAGAACAAGCTCCACTTCAGATTAGAATTACCATAGCTAAATGAGAAGTGGCAATTCCTGGTATGAATTTATCTGATAAACTGATACAGAAAGATTGTGAACCATTCAAAATGGGAATTGAACCCACAAATCTTAAGCCTATGTAAGAACAACCCATCTCCCCCCCATTCTACCTCAAACAAACCCCAATATATAAGAATCTTATTGCCTATATCTGTGATGACATCCATTAGTCATGTTGATTAATGCAATGCTGGAGATCACCAGATATCATGGTGATGGACAGAGTATAAGAACCAACTAGAATAGAAAAGTTGTATTGGCTATGTTCAAAGCACTTCATAAAACATTACTGAATGACTTTTCATTACTTCTCTGAAAAGGGGTGGCACCACCCATCCCCGGTCGGGGGTTGAGGAAGTGTAGACATAAAATTAGGGGGCTATGCCCCCACTCACCATGAAGCCCCGCCCCCTGCTCCTCCTCAGGTGCTGGCCCCACCTTCTCCTCTCTCCCCCCTGAGACTTCACCCACCTGGCCACATCGGAGGCCAGAAGCTGGAGCTGGGAAGTGCGGGGCAGCTGCTGTACTGGCTGGTGCCATGGTGCAAGTGGCTGCGGTGCTCTCCTGTTTCCTCCTCCTGCTGGGGCCCAGGGGTTTGGGGCTGTGACTGCTCCTCAGCTCCTTGCCGCCCCTCAATTGCCTGCAGCCAGTAACAGCCACCCGGGTGCAGGGACCTGACTCCAGGGCCAGCAGAGCTTCAGGGAGCAGCAGCCACAGGGAGTGAGGCCCAGGAGTCTGGGCTGGAGAGGGTCAGTCCAGACTGTTGCGGGGAGCACTGGACCCTCCATCTGCCCTGGGCGGCATACCCTGGCAGGTGGAGACATGGGATAGAAGCTGCTCTTGACCCCCTCTCCCCGCTCCCCTACCTGGGCTTACTCCTTCACTGCTGCTGCTGGTGGCGGCACTGCCTTCAGAGCTGAGCACACGGCCAGCAGCCGCCACACACTCTGCTCTGCCTTCAGAGCTGGGCGGTCGGAGAGTGGCAGCTGCTACGGGGGCACTAAGGCAAATTTTGGGGTGGCTATAGTCCCCACAAAAGCCCCCAGCACTGAAAGGTGATTTTAAAAAGCTGTCATCCTGTACCTGACCCCAGATTGTTCTAGTGTGATAAGCTTTTAAGATGGAGACACAAGATATGAGGATCTGAAATAAATCTTCAGCTTTTTCCAGTCTACAAACCATTTTTGTTTGTTACAAGCTCCAAATGATAAAAAAAAGTGGCACGTGGGCCAGAAGTTCTAACGATTTTTTTATGATTATAGAATCGTAGAGTTGTAGGACTGGAAGGGACCTCGAGAGGTCATATAGTCTAGTTCCCTGCACTCAAGTATTATTAAGTATTATCTAGACCATTCCTGACAGATGTTTGTCTAACCTGCTCTTAAAAATCTCCAATGACAGCTTCCATGATCTTCATGGACAATTTATTCCAGATCTTAACTATCCTGGCAGGCAGATTTTCCTAATGTCCAACCTAAACTGCCCTTGCTGCAATTTAAGCCCATTGCTTCATGTCCTATCCTCAAAGGTTAATGAGAACAAGTTTTCTTTCTCTGCCTTGTAGTATTTATTATAGTAGTGCCTAAAGGCCCCGGTTGAGATTATAGATCCCATTTTGATGGGTGCTGGTAATTATAATTACATATTGTCTCTTTCAATACTCTGGAGTAGTTCTGTCTGTGGGATCTTGCTTGCAAGTGCACAATTTTGTGCACACATAGAGATCTAGGAAATGTTGTTTTGCATCAGTTTGCTAAACCCTGTATTTACCATTACTCTCTTTCATGTCAAGTTGTTTAAGAAAAAAACATAAGTAATAAAACAGAAAAAACTGCTCAGACCCCTTTATAAAAAACATTGCATAAAACCTACTATGGAAATATAAAATATTATTTCATAGATTCAAAGGAAACTGGCACTTGTGTACAGGTATGTTTCCGAAAATGTATGCAGGAAGATGTGTTGAGTGGAAATATTGCCTGAGAAAATGGCATGGACCCATTTCTCTAGAAAATAGAGGACAAGCATGTTCGTGTATCTCCCCCCCCCCCCCCCCCAGCAATGATGTCTAGTAGTAGTTTCAGGGAAGGAGGGATGTTACTTGAATTTAAAAAATAATATTGTTTTTGCTGTTACTCATTTTTGTGCAAATTTCATAAGGAAACATGTTTGCAAATTTTTAACAAAATCACATTCAGTACTTTTGGGGAGACTACTTGTATGTACTTTCCCGGCATCTTATAGAAGTCCTGAGGAAACAGCAGTAAAAGCACAACTCTGGAGCATTGTAATCCCCCACACTTAGTGTTAATGCTCCATAAATGAACATATCCCTTTGCAAATCACATTTCAGAAGACAAAGCCCCGTCCTTAAGATGTTACAATTAATATCTGACAACTATGGTTAAGGCATGAGAAGGTATGTAGACTGTTTCTCTTAGCTAGTTATTTTTCACTCCACGGTTACCTTTTCTGCATCCTAATTTTATGGATTAGGTAAGAAGTAGGATTATTGGCATAACAATAAACACACTAATGCAAACTTTACTGGTTCTATCTGTATTTGCTTTTTGTTCCAATATGGTAAGATACTCCAATATCTTCCCAAAGCATTACAGAACCCTGCAGTTTCCACCTAGCCTGGATTTCCTTATAGTTGTTCCAGCAAGCTGGCACATAAAATAAGGTTTATTCAGTGTGTGACAGTGAGGCACATTAAAAGGGAGCCAGTTAATGGTGTATACAAGGAAATAAAATAACCCTCTTTCATGCTCTATTAAGGTTACTATTTGTTCTGTAATCATCAGAATGGGTAAAAAAAAATTGTAATCGAGTTTATTTTGTATACATATAAACATTTTCTTTACTATTCTAAAAATGTGAAAAATAGATGGAGTGTTTTGTGTAAAGATGTGATTCACCAAACTTTCAAAGCACTGTGAGCAACTGATTGCCGAGTACTTCACTGAAAAATCCTTACAATACTACAATAGTAGAAAAATCCCTAACAAAATTTCCTCAATTGTATGTCACCTTCAAGAGATATAATGAAAGTATACATTGCATCAACTAAATACTGCAATATAAATAAATACAAGGCATGTATTTGGCTTTGTCATTTTTTCATAGTAAAGAGTATTGTTACTCTATGCAATGTGATCTTGGCTAATGTATAGCATTGAAGCCTTTACATCTACAGAATTATTTAGAGGAGGTACAACAAAGAATGGAGGATGTGATGTTTTGGGGACCACCCCGACTGATAATGGGTTATATCACCACCTGCATTCCAAGGCTTGGAATGCCTTGGTGTTGTACAGCTATGGTAGTCAGTAGCCAGCCCCCAAGCATAAGGTCTCACCCTGGCTCTCACCAGCCCAGCTACTCCTTGCAGGGTAACACCAAGAGCCCCTAGCCTCAAGTCTCCCTAAATCTGTCCTTCCAGAGTGCTTACTTACCAGTCTCTTGGACTGTTCCCCTCTGGTTCGCTGCCCCCAAAGGTGTGAAACTAGCTCCCCCTCCCGCCCTGTTAGTTTGCTGTGGTACACATATTCTACATGGTTTGTACACCAGATACTTGCTTGGGGTAAAAATAAACAAAAAGTGAAATTGTGGTTTTTCTATTAAATACAAAGATGAAATAGTAACGGAAACAAACATAGACACAGAAAATAAACATAGACAACTTCAGGCTTTACACTTCTGTATTAGATAAAATCCCTTTTCTAATACAAGTTACCTATTGCTTTTGAACTGTTCCCAGCATGCCCCTAGCGATAGGGGGGAATCCATCCTTTCATGGACAGCTTCCTGCCTGGAGGCTGTCCCTCAGTTTTTCAGAGCCCTTAACTTCAAAACCCTCCCTTTTCAAAAAGGTTTGCAATTTTTTTTCTTCTTCAGACTCAATAGATATTCAAAATGAGGAAATCCCCAGTTGTCTCAGTGTCTTTCCGTTAACACTAATGGCCGATCAATGTCTTTTCCTGGGCTCCACAATGGATCAGAACTTTAGTCCAGTTTTGTGTAAACTTCTGGCTTGGGAGGTGCCTCTCCCTATTTGATCACTCTCTGCCCTGCTGTGAGATGGAGCCAAAGTATATAAGCATAGTTTTCTGTATATACAAATATGTAAATTCCTAACCATAGCCTGCATACATATCTCATAATGATTACAAAGTTTAGAACATTATATGCGTTAATAAAACATCTTACTTGATATACTTCCATAGTACAACAATACAGCGTGCATCAGTTGGTTCTACTATTCATTTTGGGGCCATAAACCTTCTGTTCTTCTTTTGGGACTTTTGGACCCTGATTGTCTGAGATTTTTTTGGATACTTGAATGGTATGACTTCCTGCAAAGGCTTAACTTTGCCCCCTTGTTATTGGAATCTCACCTGGTGTTTGCTCTTTTTGCCTTTGAACTCTTCCTGGATGATCTGGTGTGATTCTACTGCACAGGGCATAGGAGATGGGGTAGAGGATCCTCTGCAAGGGATTACCATAACTTTGCAGGGGCTCCCTATGTGGCAGTACGAAAGTAGATCTAAAGTTTCTCTGAATATCTTCCCATCTTTTCTTGTGATAAGAACAATTTAACAGACTCCACTCCGGCTGTTGAGCTAAAGATGTCCTTGCATAATCGACTGGAGGGGTGAAGGGAAAGGGTCCTTTTAGTGCACAGTCAGCCCACTGCTTGGGCTGGGTACCGAGTCCCTGGATTTGACCAAAAGTATGCAAAGAAATATAAAAAAGGGAAAAGACTTTATTCTCAAGCCATTATACTCCCTGATCAATATTAATTGTAATGCAATCCACAAAGGTACAAAGCAGCCAGCTCACCGGAAAGCTCAGGCTATTGTCACTCCAGTGACTCCTACCCGTGTGTGCATCTGCACCGTCTCCAGCATAGGGCTGTGTGCAATTTGCACAATCTAGTCCTCTGTAACGTACACCTGTCAACATTTTTCATGACAGGAGGGTAGCTCTGAATGTAAAACAAATTAAGTTTGAAGGCACATTTAAGATGAAACTGATGCAAGAAATTGCTGTACGTACAGACAGAGAAACGGCTTAGATATGCTATAATATGCTCCTGGCTCATTTGCTATATTGCTTGACTTCATGGGAAAAGCCAGCCAGCCATCCTGGAGATTTCATTTATTTCTCTGATGTTTCCTTTGTCTGTGGGATGAGACTAAAATCATATAGCATGAACCGCATAAGCTTAATAAAATCAGAAAAATATGGTTTACTCTGCTTTAGTATAAAAATTGGAAATGGATAATGGTGAGAAATGTTCCAACATTTAAAAAGAAATCTAGTTTGCCTTTTTTAAACTGCAACCTTTTTGTTGTTTACATTGTGTAAGATCATGTAATGAGTACCTCTGCTCATGATGTATGAACTGTAAATTTTATTTGAGATAAAAGTATTTGCTTAGCATCCAGGAGTGAAATATGACTCCCCCGAACCTCTCCCCCCCACACACACTGGAGTCAAAAAAAATTTCCATTGATTTCAATAGGGCCAGGATTTCATGCCCTATTTGTAAGATTCTTACTGCTAAGTTGGTGAAAAATGGATCTGGCTGTATGAGGGCCCTACTGCATATCAGAGATAAGTCACATACCATGCTAGTTAAAATAAAGTGTAATATTCAGATAATTTTACTGTATTATATTTATTCAGAATTTTCATTCTTTAAATTCTTTCTCTGGTAGAAGATGTGAAACTGTAGGTTTGTTTACTCTTCATTTCCCAGAGAGGTGGATGTTGTGTTATAACAATAAGTGCTCTACAGTGCCTTTTTTGTGAGAATCCCAAGTCACTTTACGGGCATTAATTAATTCCTGACATGCTTATGGCATAGTTAGTTGTCAATACAGCCATTTTACAGATGGATTAAGCTGATGGAAGCATGATCTCTCCTTCAGGGCTTGATTCAAGTTCCTTCTGTTGTGAAGAAGAGTTGTGTTTATTAGCAAGAATAGTATTATTGCATTAGCATCTAGAAGCCTCAATCAGTATTGGGACCCCATTATGTTACGTCCTGGACAAAAAGACATGAGACAGTCTCTGCCCTGAAGAGCTTAGTCTAAATACACAAGACAGATGAAGAAGAAACAGAAGCACAAATAAGTGAAATGACTTTCCCAAATTCACACAGATCAGTGGTAGAACCTGCAATTGAATTCTCATCTCCTGACTACCAGTTCAGTGCCCTAGACACAGTCTTTCATATTTTTCAGATAAAATTGCTGTAATTTAAACTCAACTATCTACATTTCTGGTGACAAAGTGTTATGTCAAGGGAGTAAATGCTAAGTCTCTATTTGAGTTTCAGCCTGCTCCTCACTGAGGTTTTGGTGATGTTTCCAAAACTTCCATACTGAATTGACATGATCTGTGCTTTAGCTAATGAAGACTAGAGGGGAAGTACTGAGTACACCGTTGGTGGGGGTTGTGAGTACCTGTCTTGTGGGTAGGGTGGTGATTGTCTTTTAAAAAGTATGTGTATGGTCTCTGAACGAGAAACCATCCCTTGATACTGACAGTCTGGTTAGTTGTCAGTCCGTTTTGCTTTGGGGGTAAGACTATCAAGAAGGCAGTAGGAAAACAACTCTCAAAATATCTGCATGTCTCAGATTTCTGTGTCTCTTGTCTGTCTGGATTAAGGCCTGGGTATGGAGACAGTACGTGATTAAAAAGTGTTACAGGATTTAGTGTCAGTATTGCTATATTCATACAGGAGGAAGTTCTTGCAGTGGAAATGGTATTTGCCCATCTAAAATAATTCTGTTTTGTCAATTATGCGCTAGTGAAAAGTTCTAACCATCTTGTGGTTGGGATCCCTTCCATTCAGACAGATGGGAATGCAGGTAAGAAGCCAAGAGACCATGTGTGGGGGGACTATTGAGAAAAAAGCCCTGTCAAGCAACTGTCTGTCCTGATTTTCTGTGCCTACTTATAACGGGATTTCAAATTTTCAAATAATTTCATGGCTATGTAGGGTCAGGTTTTTTTATTCTTAAATCACAGGTGCTCAGAGACTATGATGATGGGGATAAACGATGCACAATTTGGCAGATTGGTATGCTTAATGCAAGTGAGTGCCAAAATAAAACATTTTGCATCTCTTTGAATATATTTATCAGGGTAGGACACAAATAAATAAATATTGTAGACATAAATAGTGTCTGAACTGAGCTCTGTATAACATTACACAAATTAAAAAAACCCTACATTAAAAGAATGTTAAGATTGCAAAGTCAAACTCTCAGAAGTTAGAAAATGCCAGAATTATGGTTGTTCATGCAACCTTAATTTGTCCATCCCTCCCCCGCCCCTTGTGCATTAGGATACAGCCTTTAATTAAGCAATCACATGCTATTTCCCCCCTAGAATCCCTACCTCATTCAGTGAATGGGCAGTTGTTGTTGTTTGGGGTTTGTTTGTTTGTTTGTTTGTTTTTAAATTCTCCTCTTTCAATGTGTGGTCCCCAGGCCTCATTGAATACTCAGTATTCAAACCCTGCCATGAATACAAAAGTATTAATTATTTCATGGGCTTTTCTACAGCACTCATCACTATAATATCTGGGTGATTCACAAACATTAATGAATTTATATTTACAACCACCCCTGTGACAATTGGTGGAATCATTATTCCCATTACAGATGGGAACAGAACTACCGAGAGATTAAAGCCAAAATTGTCCAAAATGTCCATTAGTTTTGAGTGCCAACTTGAGACACCTAGGAACTGATTTTCCAAAGTACTTAGCACATTAAAGGCTCATTTGTATATTTTATAGCACATGTTTTATGTTCAAAGCACTGTTTCAATCAACTTCAGTTGTAGTCATGAGGTCTTAGCACCCAGAAAAGAAGGAACACAGGATTAGTGGCCTCCTGTGACTTGCCCAGCATCATACAGCAACTCAGTGGCAAAGGCAGGGATAGAATCCAATTTTCCAGGAGTAGCATTAAACTTCCTTAACCATAACTTCTACAGAAGAGGAATGTAGAGACTGAGGATTCCTTGGTTTCATTCCAGGTTCTGAAGGGGAACATACCCTAGGAGTTACAGACTTCTGCTCCTGTGGCCACAGCCATTTCCATTCCTTCTCTGCTCCTTCCTAACCCCTCCAGTTCCCCAACTCCTGCATGCTCCCCCTTGATCCTATACAATGCCTCATGCCCCAGCTCCTGACTCCCACCCTCTCCATTTCTGTTCTTATCCAACACCTCCTGCTCCCCTTTCCCTCTACCCCCCCAAAAGCCACCACCACCTCTACTTCCTCACCTTCCCTGGCACCTGCAACCTCCTCACCTTCTCTGTTTCCATTTACCCTCTGCTGCCCCCCTCATCCCTCCCTACCTTTGTACTTGAGTTAGGCTGCATCTTTCTCCTCCTCCATGCTGCCTGGGCATGGATGGGAGTGTTAAGCACACAGGAGACAGCCTTCATTCAGGTGCCCAGTGCCACAGTGGCCACCAGGAGCAGCAATTATAAATGAAGTCCTGCTCAGCCCCTGCAGCCCCTGGGCTGGCGCATGCCAGGTATGCATGGAAACTTTGGGGAGCTTAGCTGCCAAACTCTTAACAATTCTCTACAGAGCATGGTTGAATTGCAATATTTCAGAGGCTTATAACTTGGCCAAATTAGGGCAACTTTTCTTAGGGATGGCAAAACACACAACCCTGACACCAGGATGATGCTTCCTACTGAATTTCAAGTCCTTGCCCCAAAGCATAGAGGTGCTAGAAATCCTCAGAAAAAGGTATACAATTTTTTTTAATGGGAAAAACAACACATTTTCCCCTAACCTTGTTCTGAAAGAAATCTGATCCATGTTGCTGAACTTGTCCCCCCAGAATTAGCCAGAGGCAGACACCGAGCATGGAAAATGTCAGCTCAAATGGTTCAATTTTTGGTAAAGTTATAAGCAACTGAAAACAGGGTATTATAATGGTGCTGGGGAACATTTAACTATAGGCAAACACTACCAGCTCCACCAATAATAACTTGTAATGGAGATTGGTGAGTAGATTCTGTCCTAACTCCATAGCATCAGTGATTTATACATGAAAATCAGTGTTTTAAAAATAAAAACAATTGAAATAATGTAACAGCCAAGAAACTGATCGTGAAATGTGCCCTTACCACTTGAGTACTTGATTTTACCTTTTTTAGGGGCTAATTTATTTCACTGCAGCCATTACCTGAATGAAAAGTAGTTTCTGTATTACTTAAAGTTGCTGGACCCATTTGGCATTAATTCAAGATGTGCAGCTGGTTATTAATTACTGAAAACTCAACTACTGTTCATACTGAAACAGCCACAGAAGATCTGATTCAGCAGATCCTTTTTACTCCCATCTCTTCTATTATACTAAAAGAACACGCATAGATAACGCTCACTTAGTATGGCTGTCATGGACTGTAAATTTGCTAGCAACATGAAAACTGATTGCATTAATGGTTTCTGTTCTTTTCCTCTATTGATTTTTTTTTTTAAGTACTAAAGTAATATAGTAGTTTGTTTTTTAGTTGCTCTTGAAATCTTACGGAAGGAAGCAGCATTTTTTTGTTTTGCTTCTCAACTTTTATATACAGTGTAATTCTTCATTTGTATGAATAGTTAATATCTTGCATTTTATAAGCTGACTTTATACAAGTTTGCTGTAACCAAGCTGGTCATGGGCGAATTTCAAACAACACAGAATGCCAAAATGATAAATCTGCGTTTAAAATACCTTTTGTTTGATTTGGTTTTTTAAATAATGTAAAGGCATTATACCACTTTACAGTATATTGAAAAATACAGACACTTTGTGATAAGTGAAACTGTCATATGGAAATGAGAATGAGGCATTTGGAGGACTATCCTCATGACCATAGTCAAACAACAATAAAAATAGTAGATGTGAAATCTGAAACCAGAAGAGATTCGCATGGGCTGAGGTTCCTTTGTGAATAGTTTGAACAGCAATAATGTTTCGAAATGTTGAAATGTTTTATGTGTTTTTTGTTTGTTGTTTTAAGAAAAGCTACTGTGGAGCATCACCTTCTGGCGTCCTTGCCTCCTGTATTTTGTCAGTACCACTGAGTTGACATTGACCGAAAGGAAAAGGATTGTGTGTGGGGGGGGGGGAAGGGGGGAGGATTTGTAGCTATCAGAACGCCACTGTGGAATTGCACATTCTGTAATACAGTTCTGCACACTTCTGCAGGTCAAACATTCAAGGAATGCTAGAGGCTAAATGTAGACTGACTTTACTAATCATTTAGTTGGTGAAATGAGCAGTCCTGAATAACTGACTAATCTTGGAAATTTGAAAAAGGAGAGCACTGGGCCTAGAATCTGAAGAGTTGGCAGCAATATTTGTGAAAGATATTAGCATCACAGACAACTAATTGGTATTACCGAGTGGTATTGCCGCAAAGTAATAGTGGTATTTTTTCTGACTTGTCAGGGAGTGGGAAGTCTCAGAGAATACCTTGTCCTTCACCGTGTTTTGCAGTTCCCCAAGACCTAATTCTTTCATTTGAACAAAAAGATATGCCATTGAAAATGTTTCACACATTCTGTCTAGACTCTGATTTTTTTTTTTCCTTTGGAGCACACATTACCATATTCAGTCACAAAGAAATAGCATGTGAGAGTCTGTGCTACACTTTGTAGAGGCACAGCACAGAACTCACAGCCAAGTAGAAAGGGGTGACCACTGCTTAATTTGTGATGAAAGAAATGATGGGGCTCAAGCAATTTTTTTACTTTCATAACTGACACGGGCGGCAAGCCCAGAGGTACCGGGGCTATGAATTGCCAAGCCTAGAGGTACCAAGGCTCAGCCCTGGCACAAATTAAACATGGGGGGGTGGAGGGGCAACTAAGGTGGTTTTAAACAATTAGGGTTGTTCTACAGGCCAAAAGGGCCCTATGTATAATTTAGGCAATCCTGGGATGCTGCCTAAAGGTATATCTACACTGCAGGCAGTGTGACTGCAGCTTGAGCTAGCTTTGATCTAGTTAGCTTGAATAACAGTAGCAGTGAAGCCATGGCTGCACAGATCATACAAGCCCATCCGGACCCTGGATATGTACTTGAATGGCTAGTTTAGACTAATTGTATATCCGGGGGGGACGGAGCTGCTTTACCTCGTTATATCTGAATTCATGTTACCACAAGCGGTTCCTCTGCACCCCCCGCCCCGTTACTTGCTCAACTTCGCTCTGCCTCCTCCCATGAGCATGCCGCAGCTCCGCCTCTTCGCCTTTCCTCCCAGGCTTGCCGCACCACTCAGCTGTTTTGCACGGCAAGCCTGGGAGGGAGGGGGAGAAGCGGAGCTGAACGGTGTGCTTGTGGGAGGAGGAGGCGGAGCGGAGGCGAGCTGGGGCGGGGAGCGGTTCCTCTGCGACCCCTCCCCCTTACTTGCTTGCTGAGAGGAAGTGGCTGATTCCAAGTCAGGGGAAAGCTGAGAATAAAGATGTTCATCTTTCAAAATAAAAAAAAATTACAGGAAAAAGACCAGTATGGATTAAGCTCTAAGGTTACCTGAAGAAAAAATTTAGTATTAGGCAGGTAAGATGCACCTGGTAGAAAAACAGCATGATAATCATACTACACTATTATTTTGCGAGTGTGTTTAAAATTAAGAGATCCCATTTAAAAACTTTAAAATAGTCAAGCCAGAGGTTTGTTTTCATTAATAAAAAAAAAACATGTATAAGGAAAGCATAAAAATCACCACTACAATTTAAAAAATAATGTGAACATATAACTTGTTTTGCATGGGCGACACCTTTATGCTTGAGCACATTATAACTGACATAACAGAAAGAAGAGTGGGGTTTTTAAATGTTGGAAATTGGCATGGTAGAAGCAGCATCTCCGTATTTTCACCTGAAAAGGCCTATTTGTAACTTCTCGTAGAGTTTACGTAGAAATGCTTTTCCTAGCCTGGGAAGGGCTGACATTTCAAGACATCCCTGGAGAAAAATTAAAATGTCATTATGGATGGGAGATGGCATGTGCAATTTAAACCAGTGGTTCTCAACCTTTCCAGACTACTGTACACCTTTCAGGGGTCTGATATGTCTTGTGTACGTCAAGTTTCACCTCACTTAAAAACTACTTGTTTACAAAATCAGACATAAAATACAAATTGTCACAGCACACTATTCCTGACAAATTGCTGACTTTTTCATTTTTACCATATAATTATAAAATAAATCAATTGGAATATAAATATTGTACTGACATTTCAGTGTGATACTTGAGCCTGTTTTTTGTGTGCCTTTTCTGAAGCCTGAGCCCCAGGTGGCAGAGCTGAAGCATGTATTTTAGCTTCACAGGGCCATGTGTGGCATGGGGTCCTGGGCAGTAGCCCTACTTTCCATTCCCTAATGCTTGCTCTGCACTTGTGATTCCCCTAAACCCATCCTGTGCCCTCCCTCCCCCCAGGGGCTGCAACCTCCAGGTTGATAAACACTGATCTAGATGAGTTGAGTACTCCCTGGGAGACCTCTGTGTATCCCCAGGGGCATAGGCGCCAACTTTTCCTGGTGCCAGTGGGTGTTTGAGCCCCCCCTCCCGACCCCAGTCTTGCCCCGACTCCACCCCTGCTTTGCCTCCTCCCGCCCCCACCCCTGACCTGCCCCCATTCCAATCCCTTTCCCAAAGTCCCCACTCCAACTCCGCCCCCTCCTTGCCCCTATTGAACCCCTGCCCCAAATCCCCGCCTCAGCCCTGCCTCTTCCCCGCTTCCTCCCCTGAGCGCGCTGCTGTTTTGCAGTGGCAAGCGCTGGGAGAGAGGAGAAACAGAACGCAGCATGCTCAGGGGAGGAGGCAGAGGCGGAGGTGAGCTGGGGCATGGCGGGGAGCTATCGGTGGGTGCAGAGTACCCACCAATTTTTCCCCATGGGTGCTCCAGCCCCGGAGCACCCACGGAGCTGGCGCCTATGCCCAGGGGTATGCGTACCCTTAGTTGAGAACCACTGGTTTAAACTACTCAAGTTCAACTTTGTTACATCCATTGCCTTCTCTTTGACTCAAAAGCCTCAGGATCCTGGTCCTTTTTTATTATTTTAATTATAATAATGATAAATTAGTGGAAACATGATGTAAATATTACAGTGAAACACAGTAAAAGACTTAACACTGGGGTTCTGTAATATAACATGCATCTTAAATTAGCATTCAGACACCTGGGGTGAAATCCTTGCCCAATTGAAATCAGGGCACATCTCCTTTGTGCAGAAGAAGTGAATGTTAACCGCAATAAATAATGCAAAGGAAACTCCCACACAGGAGGCGCATTTGCGTTCTCTAAAAAGCCTAATGGACATAACTTGTTCTAATGATGAATAGGCAGATGGCCAACGGAGATTCCTCATTAATATTGTTTGTTTAAATCTTGAAAAATACATTTTTACTTTAAACCTGCTAATCGTGCACATGGCTAGATTAGCAAATCATGTCAAACCAACTTAATATACTTCTTTGACAGAGTAATAAGTCTTGTAGGCAGGGGGATAGATGTGATATAACTTGACGTTATTAAGGTCTTTGATACTGTTTCATATGACCTCGTAAGCAAACTTGGTTAATATAGCCTAGATGAACCTACTATAAGGTGGATGCAAAACTGGTTGGAAAACCATACTCTGAGTAGTTATCAATGGTTCACAGTCAAGCTAGAAGGGCATACTGAGTGGGGTTCCACAGGGATCTGTCCTGGGTAAAGTTCTATTCAATATTTTTACAAATGATTTGGATAAAGTTTGTGGATGATACCAAGCTGGGAAATATTGACAAACTGGAGAAATGATCTGAAATAAATAGGATGAAATTCAATAAAGACAATTCAATGTATTGCATTTAGGAAGTAATAATCAATTGCACAAATATAAAATGGGAAATGGCTGCCTAGGAAGGAATACTGCAGAAAAGGATCAGGAGGTTATAGTGGATCGCAAACCAAATATGAGTCAACAATGTAACACTGTTGCAAAAAAAAAAGCAAACATGATTCTGGGATATATTAGCAGGAGTATTGTAAGCAAGACACAAGAAGTATTTCTTCCACTCTACTCAACATTGATAAGGCCTCAGCTGTAGTACTGGACCCAGTTCTGGGCACCACAGTTCAGGAAAGATGTGAACAAATTGGAGAAAATATAAAGGAGAGCAACAATAATGTTTAGGCTGGAGAAGAGAAGACTGAATGGGGAGATAAGTCTTGAAGTACATAAAAAGTTGTTAAAGAGGAGAGTGATAAATTGTTCTCCTTATCCACCAAGGAAAGGCCAAGAATAATGGGCTTAAATTGCAGCAAAAGAGATTTAGATTGGACATTAGGAAAAACTTCCTAATTGTGAGAAGAGTTAAGCATTGGAACAAATTAGTTAAAGAGGTTGTGGAATCTCCATCATTGGAGGCTTTTAATAACATGTTAGATGAACACCTGTCAGGGATGGTCTAGATAATACTTAGTCCTGCCTCAGTGCAAGGGACTGGACTAGGCGACCTATTGAGATCCTATCCAGTCCTGCATTTCTATGATTCAATGGCTAGTCTATGTAACCACATGGCCCTTTATCCTCCCTCCCACATTCCCTCTGTTCGTTAAAAGTACTTATGTATTTTTTTAAATTCACCCACGAAAGCTCATGCTCCAATACGTCTGTTAGTCTATAAGGTGCCACAGGACTCTTTGCTGCTTTTACAGATCCAGAGTAACATGGCTACCCCTTTGATACTTTATTCCTAAAGTGCACAGTCTTTTTAAAGGTTTCCAGACTTTTGATCCTGGCCTGGCTAGCTCCTGTAGGGGAAAAGAAACAAACAGTGGCTATAGCGATGCTTTTAGTTGAGCCCATATTTGCATGATGCTGACCATCTCTTGTTTCCAACGGCTTAGTGCCCAGAGTATCTGCAAAAATCTTTTGGAGCCAAACCAGGTCATCAACTACAGCATTCTGTCTCCCATTGCTGCCTTCATTCTATACCAGCTCCCACCAATGAACATGCCACCTTTTATAATATTGCCGTGCCACATGTCGATGAGATGCTCTGATGAAAGGAATGTATGGCACACTAAATATACTGCCCTTGAGAAATTGAAAAAAATCAAACCTAAAAAAATAAGTCAAAGAAATTGCAAAATATAGTAGCATCTTGATTAAGATAAAAGGTACAATGTTAATCCAGCTCAACATATCCTATGTTTTCAACAGTGGAACTGAGCATGCCTTTTGGAGGGAAAAGAAGAGCAAGCCAGCCATGGCTAATGAATCTGTGTGGACACAGTAAATCCTACTAGCAGGCAATAAACTACCAATAGATAGTCTTGGAAATACAAAGCCATTTTTTATATAAATCAGATTTTTAGGATCAAATTATTCAGTGATTTTTAAAGTGGTGTAAATATGATCTTACACCAGCTTTTGCTAGGCAGGTGGAATGCTTAATCGTATACATAGCTCATCTATGCAAAAACAAAATGTTACTGACACCTTGTCCTCTTCCCCCCTGTAGGTGTGTTTGTTTTATCCAATCACTGTCCTGTCATTAACCAAGATTGTAAACTCTATGAAGAAGGGAGTGTATTTACTACGTTTTGTTGCTTCTAACAAAAAGGGGGCTCCAATGATTCATTACAGCCTCCGGATGCTACTGTAATACAAATAAAACATCATAATGTAGACTCCCTTATATTTGGATTCCCTTAGACCTACTTACGCCAACTCCACAGTATATAAGGCATTCTAAATTGGTGTAATTTGCCTACTGAGGAGCCAAAAAAACATTTAAATGGTTATTTTAATTTACATATTTTTAAACTACCATCTACCTCCCTCAGTATGTGTGTTACACCAATTTAAATTTCCACCCATTTACCAATGTGTTACTTACAAATAGTACATTAAAATAATCCTAGCTAAAGAATGGAAGATTTCTTGGCTTAACGGAAGCTATCTGGTATCATGTATTTAGCAATGGAGTATTATGAAACTTGTGAATGCTGCTTTATCTAAAACGGAGTTAAATTTTTGTAGTAAGTTATACACACTACTACATTTACAAATATAATCTTCAGTGACCCTCTTGTGCACTTTAATGAAAACGGGCTTTACTAATATGACATTATCCAGATCTATAGGCACCCTCTGTAGTCTGCATCATTACTGAATTTGCAAGTTTGCATTTTAAACTAAATAGTCTTATAAATTAAGCAATTTTCTTATTTAGTTTGTTCACACCAGGTCACCTGATACTTCAATATTCTGCCTCTCCCCAAAAAAAGATGCAGGAAGCTATTTAAAGAAAATGTATTGGTTCAAGGAAATAAGATAGAAATCAGTGAGCACAAAGTTGAACAAAACTGTTTAGATGGGGAAAAAAGCAGTATGAATTATTGTATAAAGAGTACATCAGGGGACTAATGTGCTAATGGGTTAAAATGCTAGACTCTTGCCTTTTCAAATGTGAGTTCAAATTCTGGATTGCTTCATAAATTAAAATGAATTCGGTGACTTTTCATTTGAGTTTCCTGTGGGTGCTCCAGCCCTGGAGCACCCACAGGAAAAAAATTAGTGGGTGCTTAGCAGCCAGCTTCCTGACCTCCCCCCAGCGCCTCTTGCCTGCCGATGGCTCTGCCAATCAATTCCTCCCACTCCCTCCCAGCACCTCTCATCTGCCATGATCAGCTGTTCCACAGCATGCAGGAGGAACTGGGGGAGGGGCGGGGATGGGGCCTACTGGGAGGAGGGAGCGGAATGGAGTGAGAAGATGTGGAGCGGGGATGGGAAGAGGAGGGGCAGAGTGGGGGGTGGGAAGAGGCGGGGAGGGTGGGACCTTGGGGGAAGGGTGGAGTGGGGGCAGGGCCTGGGATTGAGCATCCCCGGGGAAAGGAGGAAACCAGTGCCTGAGTTCAGCATACTGGGTTGTCTACACTCAGGATATCCTAACTCCTTGACTAAAAGGGTAGATATGAATAAAACATTAGGTATTGATCCTTTAGAATTGTTCACACCACATTTCCTATTTTTTAAAATTTGAAAATAGTGTAAAAATAGAGAAGATATTTAGTAAATGAAATCTTAAACCTTGTTTCTTTTCCAGAAATATGACCTCTATAGATAATGTACAAAGTAGAGCAGAATGCTTGAATAGCTCTTTTGTTGTAGACAGTCTGTCAAGAAAATGATAGTTTGCTGCTTGTTTTTTTTATTGTAAATATTAATGAAAGAAAATTTTAGCAGAGCTGAAAAATGGCAACATTTGTCCTTGAGACCTCTCTTATTCTGGGCACTAGAGCAGCTAAGTTTGTTATTGGGAAAATTATGTATTAACTTGTCAAAAGATGTCCAGTGTCATTCTTCCCTGAAATTGATGCAAATTCTTTTCATGTCAGCTGGCTATCCTATTTAACTCTAAAACTGATCCTATTTCAGTTTATCACTATGGAAGCAGATGTTGCACTGCTATCATGATGACCCAAAATAATAGTAGGAGGATGGCTGGTAGTTACTTCAGATACTTATTGTATTTATTTATTTCTTATAATTTATATTAAGAAAATAAGTGATTTTAAAACCATCTAGCTGTATATGTAAACAAATGCCCCTATTATTGATTGTCTTGTCTTCCTGACCAATTTCTTGTTATGTCATGTGCACTTAAACTGTAAGTTTTTTGACACACAAACTCTCTTATTATGTGTCTGTACAGTACCTAGCACAGCACTTGATTGGAGTCTGTGGGTGCTATTGCAATACAAATAGCTAAGAATAATAATCTAGAACAGGGTTCCCTAAACAGTGGATCATGACAAGTTTCTATAAGGGTCCTGGGCCCAGTGTGGCAGGGAAGTTTCAGGCAGGGAGGGTTGGAACTTGTCTACACCATTCTTGAGTGTATATTGGGGAACTACTTGAGCAACATGAGGTGGTCTTCCATCTACTGAGTCTGTTGCCTCCCACAAAATTGTCCGTACCAGGCTACTGCCAAAGTCTTATCCTCAATATCAGCAGCACAACATGCTACTTCTGGCCACTGAGTTAGCCCATGCAAAGCCATCTGCAACTCTAAACTGGTACAGAGGTCTAGTATGTACCCTCGGCACTAGTGTGAATTGTATACGCTGTTTACACTACTACCATTCATTTTCGTAGGTGTTCTCTATGTACTGAATTTTATCTATAGTCTGCTATTTCTTGATTCTTTGTAATTATTCCATGACCAATACAGTTAAAATGTTGAGCGAAATGTGAAATATGCACTTATAGCACAATATTTTGCCTGGTCCTATATCTGTGGGAAATAAGAGGGTGGAAAGAACATCTAATCACATCTACACTTTTCTGCTTGTGTTAGGTACAATAACTCCTCTCCTCTCCCATTCATACAATATTCTGTGAGGGAGCCAGCATGAAGGCAGTGCATGGTGCATTCACTTTAAAGGTGGCAGAGTTATCATTTTAGTGTGCCTTCCACAGAAGAAAATCTAGCTGTTCTGTAACTCAGCCCCTCCATTCATGCCCCCTCTCCCTCCAGCACCATGGGTCATGGTTTAAAAATGAGTTTATCTCATAGTGACAGATCCATTGTTTTCACCTTCAATATATTGATAGCTCCTAAGTATATACTAGTTATATGGTATCTGCAGTTGGCTGATTTACGAGAAGTTAAACCAGGGGGATCTCTAAGAGCATGGGTCTCTACAGCTTGAGTTAAAGAACCAAGGTTCTGTATCTGGGAGTTGGAACAGACCCACATGTTCTTTGAATAATTGGGCACAGCAGGTGAAGCGTAAAAATAAAATAATTATTACAGGTACATTCACTAAGATCTAGTAGTTTAATAAAGAGAACTTCATTGAGGAATTAAAAAATTATAAATGGTATATTCTGCGCTTTATTACAGTGTAAAAAAAAGAAGGGGTCACTGAATGAATTCAACTCAGGATGTTTAGTTAGTCTGTGTGAATTACTACAGAAGGAGGTTATACAGAGTCAAATGTGGAAGCTGGATTTCAAGAGACGCTGGATATTTTTAGGACCAACAGTAACATTTATAGCTACGCATTCCATGAGAGTCGTAGCCAGATAAGCCTCCCAGGGGCAGCTGATTACTGCAGAAGTTATGTGGGGATTTCCTACATCCACACACATATAGCGCTTCAAAATTGGCAATAGGATTACTCGGACTTCTCACCTTCCACTGAAGAAACAGACATAGGCTTCTGCCAGTGGCAGGATATCAGACTCTATGAACCAATGGCAAATAAGAAATGTTGCTCCCAGGAAGTAAAGAATGATAAGTTGTGGTATATACAATATAGGCTTAGCTATGCCCATGCTTATATCTTTAGCTCATTTTGAAATGCAGCTCATATAATTTTGGTTTCTTCATACTACACCTGAAGAGAAGTAATTATACCTTGTCAATGTAAGCAGACCAAGGTTAGATATAGCACCTGGGGTATTAATCATAACACTTCCTTTATTTTATATTGCATTTCTATAACAATTTATTTTAGCTCCCTATTTACCGGCTCTCTTCAGTATAGCTACCCATTTTGCCAATAGCTTGAGACATGTCTTTGAAATGTGCAAGTTATTTTGTTCAAAGTGAGGAAGCAATTTATTAAGCAAACTTTTCATTATTCCAGCTTTCATTTGGCTTTTGTTTGCATTGGCTTAGTTATTAAAAAGACTTTAGGCCTTCTGCTCTAACTACATTGTTCCTTTTTATTTAATATTTTTTCTATTTATGATGGTAGTATGGTAAAACTTGGATTCAGTTTTCTCTCTAAAATACCAATACATGATTTATAGTCTGCAAAATAATGATCAGATTGGAAAAGGTCCATTGATAAAATTCAGAGAATTTTCCCCTCTCTTTCCTCCTTTTGCTATTTAATATTTTTACAGCACTTTAAAAATATAAAATCCTTTATAAATGCAAAGGGTTTTTTGTTTTATGACACTGCATGAGTTTTAAAATATAGCCCTTTGTGAATGTTTCCTTGAAAGCTCTGCATCTCCTCTGCGTCTCCCTTTTCTATTCTAGAAGTGTTGTCCTGATGGAATTCCAATAAATTCAGGAGCTATGGTTTCCTGCAAACAAGTCAGACACGCTTACTCATGATTCTCTAATTGTATTTGATTTTGTCAGATAGAACTTTATCACAACTAGTTAAACTAATTCTGATACAGGACCAGATTTTCTGATGGTTAATTCAGTTTCTACTAGTCTACACTATGCCTAGCCACTGTGATGGTCAGCTATGGTTATCTGTGATGGTCACCTAACCACTGTGATGGTCAGTTGCTATGACAAAAGGCAGCTGCACCCTCCCCATTATGGGGATGAAAGGGGATGGTTAGCACATTGTACAAATTGGGTAGCATTGATGTAGGGAGTTCCCAGCAGAAACTGAAGTGGCCTATGGCATCAGGAAAAAAATCCTATCCCCTCCTGATGAGTATCCTTTGGGGCAGAGGTGATCTTGCTGAGCTAGGTAGATGTTAAGGAGTCATGTGATTTCTTGAGAATCTCAGCTTTCATTAAAACAAAAGTTGTTTCTAGCTTGCTGGGAGGAGCCTGAGAAAATGAATTGAGCATACTCTAAAAGCTCAAAAAACAAAAGGCAAAAAAACACCAAAATCTCTTTTTTTAAACTCTCATGATTTTAAAGCCAAACACAGGCCTGACTCATGATTTTTGAATGCTTGGGGTTGTCAGTTCTGCATTCATCTTAAGCTTTAAACCTGTTTTCACTCTAAGGAGGGCCAGGGTCATAGACTGATGTGCTGTCTTACTTACTTCAGTGAAGCTGCTGGTTACTCAGCACTTTTGAAGACCAGTTCAGCAGTTTAGAAGTCTACATACATATTTAGGATTGGGCTTCTATTTTTGAAATCTTTGTCTTAGTGTGTTTATGAACCCTACACCCCTTTTAAACAAATTCAGACATGTCACACCAGACGTATGGCACTTGGCACTCACTCATACAAGCTATCCTTCACGCATTCCTGTAGCCCCGGTGGAATATCCTGCACTTGTCGCTCTTGGCTATCAGAGGCTACAGTTGGGCAGGCAGCCAATTGGGCTCTGTCTGCTGCTGTTCCTGCTGGAACTGAGTGGTAGGGGAAAGCAGCTGAGAGGAGCAGGCAAGATAGAATCATAGAAGATTAGAGCTGGAAACCTCAGGAGGTCATCTAGTCCAACCCCAACTAAATCATCCCAGCTAGGGCTTTGTCAAGCCGGGCATTAAAAACCTCTTAAGGGTTGAGATTCCACAACCTCCCTCGGTAACCCATTCCAGTGCTTCACCACTATCCTAGTGAAATAGCTTTTCCTAATATCCAACCTAGACCTCCCCCACTGCAACTTGAGACCATTGCTCCTTGTTCTGTCATCTGCCACCACTGAGATGTGGCAGTAGGAACAGCCACAGTAGCAGCAAGCAGAGGCTGTGGGGACAAAATGTAAAGGAACGCACTACTGGCCCCAGGCAGCTCTTCTAGACACTCCTATCCCCCTTCCTCTTCCTGGACAGGTCCAGCATCCACCCAGTCATCTCACCCAGCTGCCCCTGTATTTCCCTAGCTCAGACAAAGTGCTCCCAACTCTCCTCATCCATCTCCAACATCTCCGGGTCACCCTCACAAATGTAGCTATCTCCAGCTTCCCCCAGCCACTGAGCTGTTCCCATCTTTCCCCTTCTCCCCCAGCCGGACAACTCCCCAAAACTAACTTCCCTTAACTACCTCCCATTTTCCCCCAGCCAGCCACTCACCCAGTTTCCCTGGCCGCCCTGAGGTATCCCCATCTTCTTCCCAAACCCTGTCACAAACTCAGATGCCCTGGCCTGACCTCACCCACCTACTACTTTTCGGCCACAACTTCAGCCCCCATCTGCCTGCTGCAGCTGTCAAGTTTTTTGCAGCTCTATATCCTATCTCTGTCTCTGCATAGCACTGTGTATATTAATCTGTAGCTGAAGTTTGTCACATATAAATTGTTTGTAAATATGTAAATTATTTAATGAGCTGCTTTGCATATTTGCAGACAACTTGTATAGACTTACACATGGGACTGCACAAATCTTGTCAGCTATGCCAATAAATAAAACAAATTTTGTCATTATATAATTTATAACTAAGAACTACAGAATCCACTCGGTTCATCATATGTGAGGGTTTTTTTTTTTTTTTTTTATAATCCCAGCAATTGCCTGAACCTCATGACAAACTATGGCAACACAGCCACTTTAAGAAAAATCTGAGATAGGACATTTTGAACAACTTTAAATTTTTTCTTTAATCTGTGTGTGTAAACGATGACAGATTCAGAATTAATTAATATGCTTCTTGTGCTACCAGAATCTAGTCTCAAAAGGAATACCAATTTCAACCCAATACAATAATTTTAAAGGTAAATAATTTAGAAGTATAAAATATACAAAAATGCTGTTAAATTAGGATGGGTAAACTAGTTCAACGTAAAGTCTATGCATAAAAATGTCTTTACTGCTTAACATTCAGTTCTGTGTACATAGAACTTTATCAAACTTGGAGACAGACCACTTCCAACACACAGAGCAGCATCTAACAACAAGTGGTTTGTCCATTGTAGCAGGGAATCCAATTTGCCAGAAGGACAAAATTGTTTTTGTGTTAAATGTGTTAGAAATGTACATTTACTTGTTTTAAAAATTCTTTTTACGTTTTCTTGAAGTTACACCTCTACCCCGATAGAATGCGACCCGATATAACACGAATTCGGATATAACGCAACAAAGCAGCGCTCTGCACGCTCTGACAGATTAAAATAAGTTCGATATAACACGGTTTCACCTATAACATGGTAAGATTTTTTGGCTCCCAAGGACAGCGTTATAGCGAGGTAGAGGTGTATTATGAGAAAGAAGAAACTGCTGATTTAGCAAAATTCTGTTTCTCTGCAACCCTTAATTCTAGAAATCCATCTTAACTGATTCTTGGTTATGATTTTTGTGTTTATTTCATTAACTGTTTTATGTGGATGACTTTCAGTAATGTATCTGTAACTGTTTGTGATAGCTCTATGGTTATCTTAACCCCTTCTGTCCCTGCACAGTATCTTCTCACATCCATCATCCTTTTTTAAAATTTCCTTGGCCCCACTCTAGTTATTGTTATGGCTTCTTTTCTTAGTTTGTCTCTCCCACATATATTTTTTTAAGATGTTTATAAATTTCTGACTTGTTCATATTGTCCCCCACCTCCCCAAGTCCTCTTCTCACTTGCCCTGCTTTTACTTGCCATCCTTTATTTATATCTGGTTTTGTCTCTAGTATTCTCCTGATAATATTTCTGGTAGCCCAGCTTGTCTTAGAGCTCCCCCTGCTGTTGGATGTCAGTATGACTTATTCTGCTTTCAACATTATGGTATTATTAACATTAGAATAACGTACTCAGTCTTGAAATAATAATTACGTATATGGTAATACTTTGTGTTTTATACTACTTTTAATCTCAAGAGCGCTTAACACCCTTGTAAGGTAGTCTGCATACTTCTATACCTATTTGATATATGGGTAAGCTGAGTCATGGAGCGGTTAAGAGACTTGCTCAAAGCCACGTAGCATGTCAGTGCAAGAGCTGAGTGATGACTAGTGACATCTGCCGTATCAGAAGAAAAAAAAGTATCTAGGTGGAACTGAATTTTTTAATAAGCTGTTGAAAAAGTAATATTCAGTGAAAATTTAAAATGAAAATCAAGGTTCTAAGGTGACCTATTGGTTTTATTTCATTAGTGATGTTAGTCTTAATTGATTGTTACCACAGAGAGGCTTAAAAATGGTTTCCTTGCTTTAAAATTGTATTTAATCTCACCATGTTGCTGATTTTACTCACATTTTAAATAGTTGTGCTGTTAAGAGAGAACATGTACTTGATTAACTGCAGGCTTTAATAATTTCATGTTGACATAGATCCCCTGGTCACCTTTTCGTGGTAACTAGGAACTGTCAGTATTCTTGTACCATTTTCAAAAATCTTCTTTTTGAGATATGGTGGGCCAGCACTCTGCTGTTGTACGTCTTCTCAGCCCTGATTACAGGCATAATCATGAAAGACAAAGAAAAAAATCTGCTGGCTTCAAAAATGTATATTTGAGGCTCTCTTACCATTTTTTCAACTTCAAAGCCATGCTGATTTAGATACTAAATATTTGCTGTCTCCCCTTTCCATGTTAGTATTTTTTGCTGCAGATATTGGCATCTGAGATTGTGCTATGCACACCTATATAATGCACTGTGAGAGGCCAATCAAGAATAGGCATAAGAGTAATTTCCTGCTCCTCTTTCAACAGGCAGTGCTAATAATGTGGTTTGAACATATTCCAGGAAGAATGTTGGTGCCAAAGCCAATTCTGGATGGACGTTTTCTACTACTGTTACAATTCTAGTATGATTCAACTCCTCCAAGACCCCCGTCAGGTTTTGCCAGGCCTGTTAAACCTTAGGCTCACTGGGTCCCAGACTCCTATACCAGCCCTTAACCCACCAGACTCCGTAAGAGATCTGGAGCTTGGACAAGAAACAAAGCAGATATGACAGGGCTGAGCAGTGCATGTAGGAATAACTCTAGTTTGGTTGTATAGTTCATTTATATCCTTGATTATGTAGTGTCAAGTGAAGTAATAATAATAATTATGTAGTGTCGAGTGTTGTGTTTCAGGTAATGCTTGAGGTACTGTAGAGTCCACATTGTATGGAGAGGCTAAGTTATTCAGCTGTGCTGTACTTTTCACAAGGAAGAGTACAGACTTCTGCTCTGGGAGAGGAGGAAAGGGAATTAAAGTATTTGGCTTTTCAGCATTTAGATAAACACATAACCTAATTGTTTGAGCACAGGACTAGGAGCCAGAACTTCATAGTTTTGATCCTGCTTTTCACGTTGTCTTTCCCTGTGGTGCTGGACAACTTACTTAACCTCTCAGCTCCAGTTCCCTCAGCTACAAAATTCATATAATAATGCTTAATTTGGCATGGGGAAGTTGAGAAAATTACTTAATGAATATTTATAAATTGTTTTGAAGATAAAAAGCCCCTGATAAATTCTAAGTATTATTATAGAGTGCTGGATTCCCTGCTGGTATTGCTTGTTTGTTTATTTACTTTCCTCTTTGTATTATTCTTTTCTTGTCTCTGTGTATCTCATTTGGTGCATTGTGAAAGTAAAAAACCTTTCCTCTATTCTATATACTATTCCTAGGTCTTTTAGTTTCATATGGAACTTGTGTAAAAATGAAACATGTTTTTTAAGTTATATTTTTAATAGTCCCAAACTGAATTTTGGAAGAAAGATTAAGAAATTCTTTATGAATCTATCAAGTTTCATTTGATTTCCATCTGGAGGTATAAAGTGACACTGTTTCATCAGAATTTTGCTGTAGTTCACCAAAATGTTCATAAACCTCATTGGTGTTCTCTAATGCTTCACTTCTGGTGTTGTTTTTTCATGGACTCTCTCCAGTGAAAAGTGGTAATATTTCTCATGATGAGAAATTACTAATTTATAAAGTCATTGTGGATAGGTAATCTTTAGATAGTTTGTTTATTTTTGAGAGAGGTTAGTAGTTAAAGCACTGATCCTGCAACGTGCTCAACGCAGCCAGGACCTTCAGGTCAATGGGGCGCCAAGCAGAGGAACTTGTAGAATCAGGCTCCAAGCAAGTACCTATAGAAATGCACTCATTTCTTCTGTAATTGGGGTGCTTTGATTTGGGCCTTTCCCTTTCTCACACTCCTTCAGTTCACTCTCTACCAATTTATTGTAATTTTAGAATATTAATCTAATCACATTTATTTTTAAAATTGCCATACTAGTAATTGAGCTAATTTCTCCATGAGATGTATTATTTATATTTAAACCTCAAGGGTGTCTTTTTAGTAGCACATGAATTAAGCACCATTCTTTTCAATGCATTTTTAAAGCACATTATTTGAGAAGATGTACGATTATGCTGCATTTTGAGATTTGGTAGAACATTCTTTATAATTAAAATTTGGCCATCCATTTTTTACTCATTCCTCCTATTTCAAATAATCTGACCTTTTTTAAAAAAAAAGTTGATTGCAAACTGTATTATGACATACAATGGAAAAGTGGCATTATGAATTTGATTTATTGGTAGATTTTTTTAATAAGCTATGGTGCATTATAGTCAATTTGATCATTTTATGAATGCATCCAAGATATCTAAAAGTGTTCAGAGGAGCTGCTTAGGGAGTGTAAACTTTTTATAAAATCTTAGTTATTTTTACAGTAACGCTGGAAGAAATCATTTGCAAACTGATTTCAAGCGGAGTCTCCCCCACTAGGCAAGCAGTCTCATTTGGCAGATCTAAGTTTATTAATGCTGAGAAAGTTCAGGTATCACTTTATAAGAGTGTTTTTGTTTTTGTAAAATATATGAATTATTCCATCTGTAACACCACTCTCTCCTGCTTCCCTTCAACCCCTCCATGCAGAAAGAAAGAAAGATTGAAGTACTGTGAGAATTTACCTTTCAAACTTCGGTACCTAACTTAGGATATCTAGTTTTGCATTTAGTGCAATTGGCCTTATATGATATTTGGATGTCTAAACTACATGCTGATCTGAGTGCTGTGACAAAGTTCCTCCTCTATCTTGGTGGGTCCTGCGCTTATTGGCGGATTTTCTTGCCTCAGAGGTTCACCATGTGGGTTGGGGAACAGCCCAGAGACCTTCCCCTCTGGAAGAACCCACAGTTCAGGTCAATTGGGAGGCCGAAGCCTGCCTTAATTGATTCTAGCAGCTTCTTATTAATTGGCTCCAGGTGTCCTAATTAGCCTGCCTTCCTTAACTGGTTCTAGCAGGTTCCTGATTACTCTAGTGCAGCCCCTTCTCCGGTCACTCAGGGAACAGAAAACTACTCATCCAGTGACCAGTATATTTGCCCTCTACCAGACTCCTGTACCCCACTGGTCTGGGTCTGTCACAGTGCCCTAAAATAGAATTTGGTGAACTAACACTAAAGCCTGGTCTACAGTACAGTTAGGTCAATGTAAATCACCTTGCATTGAGCAGGTTGTGCATATAAATATGAGTCAACAGTGTGATGCTGTTGCAAAAAAAGCAAACATGATTCTGGGATGTATTAACAGGTGTGTTGTGAGCAAAACATGAGAAGTCATTCTTCCGCTCTACTCTGCTCTGATTAGGCCTCAGCTGGAGTATTGTGTCCAGTTCTGGGCACCGCATTTTAAAAAAGATGTGGAGAAATTGGAGAGGGTCCAGAGAAGAGCAACAAGAATGATTAAAGGTCTTGAGAACATGACCTATGAAGGAAGGCTGAAAGAATTGGGTTTGTTTAGTTTGGAAAAGAGAAGACTGAGAGAGGACATGATAGCAGTTTTCAGGTATTTAAAAGGGTGTCATAAGGAGGAGGGAGAAAACTTGTTCACCTTAGCCTCTAAGGATAGAACAAGAAGCAATGGATTTAAACTGCAGCAAGGGAGGTCTAGGTTGGACATTAGGAAAAAGTTCCCAACTGTCAGGGTGGTTAAACACTGGAATAAATTGCCTAGGGAGGTTGTGGAATCTCCATCTCTGGAGATATTTAAGAGTAGGTTAGATAAATGTCTATCAGGGATGGTCTAGACAGTATTTGGTCCTGCCATGCGGGCAGGGGACTGGACTCGATGACCTCTCGAGGTCCCTTCCAGTCCTAGAATCTATGAATCTATGAATTTACCTACACTCACATTTTTCTCCTGCCAATATAAGCACCCCATTAATAGTGATACAGTCACACTACCTCCCTAAATGGCGTTGAGCCATAGTTGGCCTGCTGTGGTTGACGCAGTGAGAGGCTAGACACTGAGTGATCTGTGTCGATCATAACAAGTGGCTGTCCCACAGTGTCCAATGCTGACTGCTTTGGTCACAAGTGTGAACTCCACTGACCTGGGGTCAGGGAGACCGGAAGCCAACCCAACCCCCCTTTAAAGGTCCCTGATATTTCTGAAATGCCTTTTCCTGTTTACCCAGTTTGCCAAGCACCTTGCAGCTCTCCCATTTTGTGTGCAGCTACCCAAACGACCATCCTGGTTATATGCTGCAGATGCACTCTTGCCTGGAGTAAACATGAGGTGTTGAATCTATTTAGCCTGTTTGGAGAAGAGACTTGAACAGCAGATCTTGCCTATGCTACTTTGGTTAATGCTAAGCAATAAACAAACCACTATTTGCAGATGCTTGCGGTGATGTAGCAATGTATCACCACTAGAAGTGTCATAAAATATGTTCTTGTATTAATGTGCATAAATGACACAGAGGAGGACGACAGGAGTTCCCTAGTGGAACAAGTGTTCATAGTATTGCAACTGTTAAAATTGTTACTGCATATTAAAATTATGAACAGTTCAGACTACGGACCGAATTATATAATCCTAATGGACCAAAACTCTGTTTGAAATCAATGGGAGCTTTGTACGATTAGAAGCAGATAATTTGCCTCCATATTGCGATCTTTGTTATATAAAAAGTGATTGCTGCCTACATCAGTTAAGCATCTCCAACTGTGGAGGCAGGTGTATGCAATTTATATGGTTTAAAATAATTTGGATTCTTGGATATTATTTTTTGATCTCCTGCTGTGACATCCTATAGCTTACAATGAAAACCTATTAGTAACGCTGACATTAAGAGCAGAAGTTTTCTCCGTTTAATCAGATGGCAATTCTGACAATACAAAGGAAATCATAAATTATTTTTTCGTTTGATTTTTTCCATGTGCCTATGCTTGTGAAAATCATACTGGGGGGGGGGAACCTATTTTTATAGAAATTAAATATCATTTTTGGATAAAAGACAACATTTGTAGTAATAATTATGGAATCTTCAAAATAATATAAATGAATCCAACAGAAATATTTATAAAGAAAGTTTGGCATTATCATACATTCCTCTGACTCGAATGATTCATCCCAAGTTTTCCTCATATATCTCAGTCTTATGCAACTTTATATGTATCTTTTTACTATGACATATTGTCAGTATACACATATATTGCCCTAAACATCTATTATTTATCCTAAAATATCCTGAAATATTATTGAATGTCTCTCTCTTGAATGTAAAAGTATAATTTATTGTAATGCTCATCTGTTTCCTTGGACTTTGGAGGAGGATAGGGAGAATGAAGTAAGTGGAATGGGATATTGGTTTATTCACCTTACTGCTTGATTTTGATTGGATTTTGTTAAGGGGTAGGGCTGATTCAGGTGCTTTATTGTGTTGTATAATTATGAAAGCGATTTTAAATTGATGGTAGGTCACCTAGAACTTTGGATAGGCATGTTGTTTAGTTTCGAAATTGAAATAAAATATATAAACAACCTTATAGAATATTCAAATAGTTCATTGAAATTTCTAAACCAGTGATCTCAAACTCAAATCACTACGAAGGCCACGTGAGGATTAGTACATTGGCCCGAGGGCCGTATCACTGAAATCTTTTCATACAACAATACAAAAGTATAGTAAAAAATGAAGAGTAATATAGTATGCTATTAAAAGTCAGTGTATTAACTTTTTAAAAACTGTAATGCGAAGAGGGGTTTTAATAAAATATAAACGTGTAACTATTCCTTATGTGGTCAGTAACACTGATGATGATCTACACTAAGAGTCTATCAACATAGCTGTAATGGCAGGAACTTTTTGAAGTAACTATTCATACAAAATACGTTGCCACTTCTAACAAACATTCTTCCCAACTACTCACAGCAAAAAATCATACATGTTGAACTTCGTACCTCAGACTGCTCATCTAGTCCATGAGGCCCCGCCCAGGCCCCACCTCTTCCCACAGGGGTGGGGCATCTGAAGAAGTGGGTTTTTTACCCACGAAAGCTTATGCCCAAATAAATCTGTTAGTCTTTAAGGTGCCACCAGACACCTTGTTGTTTTTGTGGATACAGACTAACATGGCTACCCCCTGATACTTGATAATTTTTAAACAATACATTATTGAAGTATTAGGAACTGATCACATAATGTTTGTATACTATTTTGAAGTTCACACTTTAGCATGTGCTTCATTTTAAGTTAAAGGCTTGATCCTGTTTGTGTCCACTGACGTCAATGACAAAACTTCCATTGCTTTTGATGGTGCATGGGGATAGAATTGCATATACCAGAGACTCTCGAGATGACTTAAAATGTAAATGCTACCTATCTAAGTACTTATATGGCCCCACTCCCATTGTATCTGTGTCCCTGTACAGTCATACAATTTAATTATATGACTGATAAATCCCTGGAAGCAGGAAATTGTTGATGTCAAGGTTTTGTTTGTTAAGGGATTTCTTTTTGCAGTTTAGCCTGGTACATTGCATTATCGCGGCATCATTTTCTTATCTGTAAAATTACATGTTGTTAATGAGTGAATCTGTAGTGAAGAGGGTGAAGAAAATATCTATAAACAATTAAAAATATAATATGCCACAGAATTATAACAAATATTTTACTTGTCTTCCAGCTAGATAATTCATTAGAAATGCATGGTTTCATTGTACAAGGGATTCAAGCCTACAACATGGTTTCAAGAAAAGCTCATCCTTTTTCTTCTAAAATCTTGTTCTTTTCCATCCCTCTTCCTTTTCTTAGTCTAGATGGTGGTGAGACAGCAACAGACTGTAAATCAGGCTTGCATGTTCTGCAGCTGCATTAACTTAATTGCAAGGTTTGCTTGATTTACCAGTTCCTCTGAATTAGTTCTTGAAGAAAAATATAACTGCTCCAAATGAATCTGTATTTTTATTTGTTAACAGTACTGGAAGACATTAAAACATACTGGTTGCAGTTCCTGATCTGACTTCTAAAGCAACAATAGATCCTGCTTTTTTGCAAACAGGAATGGTTAGCCCTTGATTCTCCCAGGTGCTGAGTCATCATGCAGTCCATTTCTGAGTTATTTTTAGTCTGTGGTTTAGCTTAAATGACGTTGGGTTGGAGCTGGGCTTTTTTCTTGTACAGATTTGAAATATGTGGGAGCTATTCACTTTTTTTCGAGGTCATTAACTTGCAAAGCATTTGGTTTCACAAGAAGTAACAGTGTGACAGGGTATAGGGGGTCACTACCTGAGCTCCAGAAAAAAAGGAGTCAGGCTCAGTTCAGCATCTTCTTCCTCTTGTACAGGTGCTCAGGAGACGGGCTATCATGCCTGTGAGAATGTAGTATGCCATCCCAGTGCCAAAGGGTAGTTTTCTGTTATTCTTCTAATGCATGTTAGCTTAGTTTTAATTTTGTGTTATAAACATTTGGCCAGATCCTCAGCTGGTGTACGTACACTGGCTCCATTTATGTCAGTAGAGCTATGCAGATTTATACTAGTAGAGGACCTGATCCATTACTGCTTGTTGCCTGCACCTGTGGTTTATTTCTAGCATCACTCCACCAGGTTACAGACAATTAAGAATTATTCCTCATACAAATAAAACCCTGTTTCCTTCCAAACAAAATAATACTCTCTTTGCATATAGCTGTAAATGTTCAGTGTTCTGCATGCTGTAAGTCTTTGTGAGAACTTAATAATTACATATCAATAGTCTATTATATATTATTATGATTTTGATTTGCCTTATTCATGGCAGAATACAGTTGTAATGAAAAGTGACAAATTATGATTTGCAATCTTGCTAGCAACAAGCCTTTCTAATTTGCGACATTATTGGAATGCTATGCTACTTACTTTAAGTATTTGAAGGCATTGTTTTCTTCGTATCTATCAACATCCTTGGAAAACTTTTACTGTCTGTTCATGCTGTAAAGGATGCTGAGACTGTGAAAGAAAAGGGGACGATAGAACCAAGTATGCAGTTGCCTTGGTAACGGGTGCTATGATCAGAGTACAGGTGGCATGTATCTTATAGATTGTTAAACCAAACTATAGCCATGAAAATATGAGACATATCTTAGCAGAGTACAGAAGGACCCCTCCTGCCCAAAAAAGAACCACAGAAAACCTATGCACTTTAATAATCAGTTCCCTTCTCTTGGTTAATATTTTTTTAAAATAAATTAATGGGAAAGAATCCAGTCTATACATTAAAACAGGTAGCAAGATGGGGTTTAGAGATCAGTGAACTCTAATAATCGTTCTTGCCAATATCTGCTAGTTAGTGTCATTGGATTTAGGTTGGGAGTAATTTTAAAGAGATAAGAGTCTCATGGACCTTGAGAGAATCAAGCAGCTGACTGTGCAAGTTATCTGCATTTGATATAAATTGACGTCAGAGCTCTGGGAATGCCCACAGCAATTCTGAAGCTGGTTTCTACATACAGTCTTCTGACAATAAGGATGTCTATGCTTTAATTGTTTAATGACAGAGCAAGCTCAAACATCGTGTATAATAAAAATGCGTATAAATCCTGTTCATTCTCAGATTTAAGATATTTTCTGAATTCTTGGAAAACTATATGGCCTCAGAAGAATCTGCTATTATAGATCTACATGGGGGGAAAATATTCTACATTATTAATATTTTATGGAAACAAAATCCATGTTTAACTAAATATATGTGGACAAAAAAAATCTGACCAAATCTAATATGAGAACCCTATTAGACAAGACTATAATGTTATCTGGATGCAGTACATTGTCAGCTGATCTTGTAATGTGCATACAGGTCTGTTGCATCTTACGCACATTTAACATGCGTGATTTCAGCTTTACGCAGTCAGCAAAAACAAAAAAACAACAACAAAAGAGAAAAATAACCATTTTAATACTGTACCTGTAGTGCGGGCGATTCTGCCTGCCATTGAACTCAATGTAATTTTGACTATACGCAGTTTTCGCTTTACGCGCTAACCGCGGAATGGAACCCCCGAGTAAGATGAGACAGACCTGTATTTGTATTTGTTTGTGTATACCTGTGATCCTGATCAGAAGCATAGGGGATAAATAGAAAATACAGAAATAACCAAAATAACTGGTATGTTTCCCATTGGTAAGAAAAAGTATGTCCTGTGTATACAATGAATAAAACAAAAATAGTGGTGTTGCTACAAAAAAAGTGTTGATAGAGGAAACAGTTTTTCTGTTGTAAGATAGCCACTTGCAAGTCTGTCATTGAATGGCCAGACAGGTTAAAGTGTTCTCCCACTGGATTTGAGTATTACGAAAGCAAATACTCACCAGCAACCACACATCACTGAACAAAAACACTGACCCAGGAACCTATCCTTGTAGCAAAGCCCGACGCCAACTCTGTCCACATATCTATTCAAGTGACATCATCATAGGACCTAATCACATCAGCCATACCATCAGGGGCTCGTTCACCTGCACATCTACCAATGTGATATATGCCATCATGTGCCAGCAATGCCCCTCTGCCATGTACATTGGCCAAACCGGACAGTCTCTATGCAAAAGAATTAATGGACACAAATCTGACATCAGGAATCATAATACTCAAAAACCAGTGGGAGAACACTTTAACCTGTCTGGCCATTCAATGACAGACCTGTGGGTGGCTATCTTACAACAGAAAAACTTCAAAAACAGACTCCAACGAGAGACTGCTGAGCTGGAATTGATATGCAAACTAGATACAATCAACTCAGGATTGAATAAGGACTGGGAATGGCTGAGCCATTACAAACATTGAATCTATCTCCCCTTGGAAGTATTCTCACACTTCTTATCAAACTGTCTGTACTGGGCTAGCTTGATTATCACTTCAAAAAAAAATTTTCTCTTACTTAATTGGCCTCTCCGAGTTGGTAAAGACAACTCCCACCTGTTCATGCTCTCTGTATGTGTGTATATATATCTCCTCAATATATGTTCCACTCTATATGCATCCGAAGAAGTGGGCAGTAGCCCACGAAAGCTTATGCTCTAATAAATTTGTTAGTCTCTAAGGTGCCACAAGTACTCCTGTTCTTTTTGCAGATACAGACTAACACGGCTGCTACTCTGAAACCTGAACATACAGTCTACAACCAATACACTGATTTCCTCTTCTCAAACTCTTCTTCAATTTTTGAATACCTGGAGGATAAAGGGGTAATCACTAGCAGCCAGTATGGATTTACCAAGAACAAAGCATGCCAAACCAGCTTGATTTCCTTCTTTGACAGGGTAACTGATTTGGTGGATAGGGGGAAGGTGGTTGACATAATATACCTGGACTTCAGCCACGCTTTAAACACAGTCCCACGTGACATTCTGATAACTAAGATGAAGAAATGCAGACTCGACAGAACATAATTGATTAAACAACCGCAAACAAAGAATAACTATTAATGGAATGGTGTTGGATTGGATGGAGGTCTCAAGTGGGCTTCCATGGGGATCTGTTCTGGGTCCGGTGTTGTTTAACATCTTTATTAATGACCTGGATGTAGGTATGACCGGTATATGCTGATCAAATTTGCTGATGACACAAAGCTGCGGAGGTTGGAGGGGGTTCCAAAACTTTGGAGGATAGATAGAGAACTGGGCTATAAAGAACAAAATGAAATTCAACAAAGGGAAAAAAACAAATATAGAATGGGGGGGAAACTGGCTTGGCAGCAGCACTGCTGAGAAGGATCTGGGAGTTATGGTGGATCACAATCTCAACATGAGTCAGCAATGTGATGCTGTTGCAAAACAAGCAAATGCAATTTTAGGTTGCACTAACAGAGGCATAGCATACAAGTCACAGGAGGTGACAGTACTGCTCTACTTGGTGCTGGTTAGGCCTTAACTGGAGTAGTGTGTCCAGTTTTGGTCACAATGTATAGCAAGGATGTAGAGAAACTGGAAAGGATCCAGAGGCATGTGACAGAGGTGATCAAAGGGATGGACTGCACGCCATATGAGTAAAGGCTGAAGGAACTGTGTATGTTTAGTTCAGAAAAGAGGAAGATTATGGGAGGATATGATAGTAGTCTTCAAATACTTGAAAGGCTACCACAAAAAAGATGGAGAAAAGTTGTTCTCTTTTGCCACAGAGGGCAGGGCAAGAGGCAATGACTTCCAACTACAGTATAGGAGATTTACATTTAATCTCAGGAAAAATTTCTGAACTGTCAGAACAGTATGACTGGAACAGGCGGCCTAGGGAGGTTGTGGAGGTTTTCAAAAGGAGGCTGGAGAGCCATCTGTCTTAAATGGTTTAGACACAACCAATCCTGCATCTTGGCAGGTGGTTAGATTAGATGACCCTTACGGTCCCTTCTAACCCTATGGTTCTATGAACTGTCTTCAATCCTTTCCAGTATGGCTTCTGACATTTCCATTCTATTGAAACTGCTCTCATTAAGGTATCTAATGACCTGTCCTTGGGCAAATTTCAGGGCCCCTGCTGTATCTTCATCCTCTTTGAACTCTGTGCTACTGTTAATTCTGTTAGTCTCGTGGCCATTTGCTCTTCTCCTTTGCATCCTGTCTCTGAGTAGTCTCATCAGCTTACATGCCTTCAGCTATCATCTGTTTATGCTAATGTCTCTCAATCTATCTCTCCATTACTAAACTGTCTCCTTCCATCTTATCCACATCTCATCTTGTGTCTCTAACGGTGAACGTATGTATGAGCCATGAGCTGAACACAGTCTGCTGAGAAGCTTTGCCTTGTCCACAAATGATTTACAAAAAGCCTGGATAACACTATTGAGAGCACAGTGACATGTAACCCTCAGCAGTTCTGTATGAAAGGAGTGCTGGCGTGCCGCCTGTAGTGAATCTGGTTAACTTATACATAAATTATAGAGTAAAAGATGTGTTATCCAGTATTTTACCAAGGGGAAAGCTCTAGAAACTGGCATTTCTGATATCTCCTAATACAAATCTTCAGTAGGGTGGGCAGGTGTCCAGTTTTCGACTGGAATGCCTGGTTGAAAAGGGACCTTGCTGACTCCAGTCAACACCGCTGACCGGGCCATTAAAAAGTCCAGTTGGCACGGAGCTGGAAGGCTCCTTACTTGTCTTTGTGTGGCTCCCCAGAAACAGCGACATGTCCTTGCTGCTCCTAGGCAGAGGAGAGGCCACAGGGGCTCCGTGCGCTACCACGCCCCAAGCGCAAGGGACTGCGGCCAATTGGAACTGCGGGGGCGGCACCTGTGGGCGGGGGCAGCACGCAGAGCTGCCTGGCCGTGCCTCCGCCTAGGAGCAGCAGGGACATACCACCTCTTGTGGGGAGCTGCCTGAGGTGAGCGCCACCCGGATCCAGCACCCTGACACCCCTCCCACACTGCAACCCCATCCTGAGCCCCCTCCTGCATACAAACTCCCTCCCTGAGCCCGAGTCCTGCACCCCCTCCTGCACCCGAGCCCTGATCCCCCTCCCACACCCAAACTCCTTCCTTCCATTGGTAAGTATAACTCTTTTTATAACCAGAATTTTTGACTAACCAGCACCCCCCATTCCCCCAACATGCCGATAACACATGGGCAAAGTGAGTATAAAATGCTACCATTCTAATTCTTACAACCACTTGACCTATGGGTTAAGGACTTGCAAATAGGGTGACCAGACAAGAAGTGTGAAAAATCAGGACAGAGGGTGGGGGGTAATAGGCTTCTATATAAGAAAAAGCCTCAAATATCGGGACTGTCCCTATAAAATTGGGACATCTGGTCACCCTATTTGCAAGGGACAGGTCAGAGGAGAAACAGATTTTAGGAATCAATTCTTTTCCCTTATGGGACCATATTCACCTTTCATATTGTTTTAGAACTAGTAGATTAAGAAATGTCTCACACTTATTTCTAGGGACACCTTTTTCATAGAGAATTATATTCATCATTCACAGGAGCAGTACTGAAGAGAAGTATTGTCAGAAAAGAATGAAATGACACCAAGTGTAAGAAGTTATTACTGAGGAAAGTAGCTTAGTGGTAATGATTTCTTTTCTTTTAGGATTACAAATGTATTGAATAAAAATAGTATTGTAACAGTTGTTATGCTAATTAGAAAAATATTATAATATACTGACTGTTAGTCCTTGGGGCAAATACAGATAATCAACTGAGGTCTGGAAGGACCCCTTTTCCCCATAATAAACTATTGCACAATTCAGTACATTGAGGGGCGGTGGAGGAGGGAGGGAGAAGAATTAGCATGTTTTTCTGGTTTCAGAGTAGCAGCCGTGTTCTGAAGCATCTGGTATTGGCCATTATTGGATACAATATAACCGTAGAAATGGACTTTGGGTCTATTATGATATGGAAGTTCTTACGTTAGGGTTCTTATGTTGGCATCTGAAATATTCCAACAGTGTATATATTCTTAAAACAAAAGCAAATTTATATTGTCCTTTATTATGAACCAGTACTATCTTTTATTAGTTAATGCATTTTTTTCAAAGAATCAGTAAGCGTCTCAATAAAATCTTTCATCTTACCTGATTTTTATATTTTTAATTTACACTGGGGTTTTCAAAGGAGTCTAACTCCTGTGGGCCTCTCAGAAAAAGCTAGTCTTAATTGCTTACATGCATTCCAAAATAAATATCTGTAGGGTCCATTCCTGCACACCCTTAAGCAAATGTGTAACTTTACTAACATGAGTAAGGCTGTTGATTTCTCTGGGACTATTTATACAGATAAAATTATTCAAGGGTTTCAGTGTTTGCCAGACTGAAAACTGTGTACTTTCCAGAGTTATGGTGGGGTTTTTTGTTTGTTTGTTTCAGTACACTATGTTATTATAAATCCAGATCAGAAATGAATCCTTTTTCAGAAAAAAAGACGCTAGCAGCAATATCAGAAATAGAGTAGCAGTCATGTCCTAGGCTCTTCTCTTCCAACATTTATTCATTAAGGTTCATACTCTGCTTGCCTGACTGCTCAGTTTGTATGACACCTCATGGCATACTAAAGGCTGCTAAACAAGTCAATGAGGCAGAAACTCAGTGGGAGAGAAAAAGATGAAATATTACAAAACAAAATTTCATTAGAAAAAATAACACAGATTTTATCTTACAGAAGATTCTCAAACACACCATGTACTTTAAGGATATTAAGGTCTTAGCTTTGTTTTGTAAAATAGAAATAATTTGGGAATCTCTTTTGTTAGAACTTCCTGTCTCTCAAATGTCTGATGACATGAGATACATTTAGAAATATAGTAAATGTACATTCTGTAATGATGGAACTTAGAAACAAAAGAGCATATTCTAGTGGGCAGCCCCATGGAGATCAGTGGAGTTGCCCACATGAACCTAGGCACAGAACTGCTCTGTGTAGTTTGCATACTGATATCTAATAATGTTACTGATTTAGAAATTTAATCATGTTAATGTTTTAATCCCTGATCATACAGTTGAATCTGCCTGTGTGGATCCAATTTCACAATGAGGTCTTCAGTTTTTAGTGTACTTATTGTAGTGGGTTTTTTAAGTTAAATCTTCATGAGCCAATGCTTCCCTCCAGTTGTTCGGTGGTTGGGAACAAAAGCTAATTGAACTAGGCAGTGTATGCAGAAAGTGGAAGCAGTCATTCTATAGTATGGTGCACCTTTTCACTGAACTCATGTAAGTTCCTCTGAGAGCATTTATTAAATTAGGGCTTTTTAGGATCAACAAGTCAAACCAATCAGAAGAAAAAATGTGTTGGACCAGATAGCAACTGCTATTAGTTGTCATGGTATTCTTAGAAATCCAATGGATACAGGACAGAAGGGTTAATGCTGCTAAAGGCAACATTAATTTTTCTTCTGCATTTTTTAACTCTTTTTAGGGAGAGTGTTAATGGTAGCTTGGCTCTTAAGGGAAACTTAGAATCATAGGACTGGAAGGGAGCTCGAGAGGTCATCAAGTCCAGTCCCCTGCACTCAAGGCAGGACTAAGTATTATCTAGGCCATCCCTGACAGGTGTTTGTCTAACCTGCTCTTAAAAATCTACAGTGACAGAGATTCCACAACCTCCCTAAGCAATTTATTTCAGTGCTTAACCACCCTGACAGAAAGTTTTTCCTAATATCCAACCTAAACTGCCCTTGCTGTAATTTAAGCCCATTGCTTCTTGTCCTATCCTCAGAGATTAAGGAGAACAATTTTTCTCTCTCCTCTTCGTAACAATCTTTTATGTACTTGAAAACCGTTAAGTGAAATTTCTGGCAAAACTAAAGGGTTTCCAAACCATATTCTGTCTCCCCAAGATGAGGTTAGGGACCCACCCTTTATGGGGTGGGGAGAGGAATGGGAAGGAAATTGTGAGATGGACATCTTCCTTCTCCCTCTGTCTCCACCAGCTCCTTTTCTGTGAACTCTGAGGACCCCAATCTGGTACAGAGTGAGTTGGCACCCAAACAGCTGTCTTCCCCTGGTTTGTGAGTTGCTCTGGGACCAGAGTGGGAGATAGGCACCTGGATGTCTAAAAGGTGGCAGCAGTGAGTATGCTCAGAGGCGGAAGCATCAATATCTAGAGAACTTCTACTGCAAATACTTAGGCACCAAGTGAGTTTAGGGATCTACAGGATTCATCTGGAGTTTTGTACATCTCAGCAAAACCTAAACTGGGACTTAGATGCCTAAAACAGGGACTCAGGTGCTTAACTTCTTTTGTGCATCCCAGGCTAAGAGCCTAGCTTTAAAATGATATTTTTTGAATCTCTTGGCCTAAAGCTTTTTCTAAATACCAGTGTAAGTCATAAAGCAATAGTACGACTTGCCACATGTTATCATACAATGTTCAATATTTCTGTTTCACATAATGTGGACAGCACTTTCTTCACACGTATAAATTATTTTGAAGTGTTAAGAAATGGTCACACAATGTAATAGTCACTATTGCAAATAACATATATTCCAATTTGTACATACTCATGATTGTAAATACAGTGTAGTTTTAGCCATGTTGCTCACAGATTGTATAAGGCACTTGAGAAATGTGTGAGAAATTCAAAATAGTGTGTAACACCTCTGCTAAATGTTTCGATAATGGATCTACTCTTTTCTCTCCCACATAGCCTTTTCTTACCTGTTTTCCTCCGCACCTCATTTCAGAATTGAGAGAGAATTTGCTGTTTCATGTCATGTTAAGACAGTACCAAGGGAAGATAACAGAATGATACTGATATGAGTTTACTTGAATTAAAACAGGCAAGAAAAACTCTAATAAACATTGTTTCAATATATTTCAGCTCATATTACGGTTTACAGATTTGTTTTTTATTACATAAAGTGATTGGTTGGTATAAATAAACCAAGCCATCTTGCTCACTAGAATCCAATGTCTGAATGCATAACAACAATAGCTAGAGCCCAGTGACATTCCTTTTTATTTTTTATAAATTTTCATTTTATTGTTGGCGAATTTCTCATCTGTTCTTTCCATGCCCTTCCCAGGGAGTGGGAGGCCCCGGGGGGTGGAGGGTGGCACAGCAAGCCCACCCCGCGTTCATCCTGTAGCAACTGTTCCTGGCCCACATGATTATAGAAGGTGGGTTGGGCCAAACCTGAGCAGCACTGCAACTCCGTGTGCTAGGTTGCAATGCCCAGAGCGGGGAGCCAGGCCCAGCCCTGCAGGACAGGAGCTGCCACTGTGGGGAGTTTTTAATTTCAAATTGTTTTAATCATTGTTTTTCATTTTATTTCATGTTATTTCACATTTGCAAAAAACACAGGACTCTAACAATAGCCACCTTATATTTTATATCAAATAAATAATATATGTAATATATTCAGTGATGACATTCGTTAGTGGTCTATCTGATATGGTTTATTTTAATATGTACAGACTAATGATATTAATCACTAAGCAATAAATTAATATGATGTATTATGCACTACTATTAATATGCATCCTAGGAGACCATAACTGATTTTTCTGTCATAAAATGAACAGTATAACTATGATACATGGGGGATGGCAGAAAAATGGTCATCACATCACTAATGGAGGTTGCCATTAAAATCTTAGTATTTGCAGTTTGCAAGTAATTAACATTACTGAATATGATACCATAAATACTGTGGTAATGTAGCTAAGGGAACATATTTTAACCACTACCACAGTAGCATTTTGCTGACTCATTAAGTAAAACCATGTATATTTTCATTCTATATAAATACCAATACATGTTTACAGAAGGCTTCTTAATATTGGTAAATGGAACTAAGTCTCATAACACAACACAATACTGATTCAGCACATAGATTTCTTATAGAAAGCAGATGGTGAGATATATGTGTACAAGAGTAGGGTAGTGCCTTCTGAATTACATCTGCTTGATCTGGGATGCAATATTGTGATTTACTTCTCCCCCCCCTTCTTTTTTATGATGTCTAATAATATTTCATTGTGCTGTGTAGGAGGCACTGTATTCTCTTTATCAAATTCTGCTAAAGTAACTATATGATGGCCTGCCTGATCCTGCACAGTTACTGCCTACGGAAAACTATTTCAAGTGACTGATGACTTAGCTAATCAGAGCTGCCTTCTTTCAGTGGTTATGAGAAAATTTCAGGTTATTTTGCAGATCAAAATTGAGCAGTTTTGGCTAAGGTCTCTCTCTCCAAGAGTGCAAGGTGGGATCTGGCAGGGACAAGTTTGACTCTTGTTGGGTTGAGTTTAACCCAATGATACTCACTTGTCTACACAAAAAATTAGTTTTGCAGCAAGCTGGGATGTGAATCTGTGCCGGACTAACCTGCTGTGGACTAACTCTGTGTGGACCCTGCTGAAGAACATTAGCAGCTTGTTAATGAACTTTGATCTTGTACCATTTAAAAGAGGACTAGATCAAAGCACATCAACAAACTGTTACTGCGTGTGAGAAGGGTCTCTTAACCTACTTGTGTAATCTTTTGTTAAGGCAAGGGCACCTGATGTTGACTATATGACCAACTACCATCCAGTACCCAGTCTTCTATTTTTGGTTAAGATTATACAAAAGGTTGTGGGCAAAACAATTTTGAGTACCTAGATGCTTCAGATCTCCTTGACCCTTGTATGAGCAAAGCATGGCTTAGAAACTGCATTGGTGGGGTTGATAGATGATCTGCTCCTGGTAATGGATGAAGATTGAGTGTCCATCCTGATATTGTTAAATCGATCAATTGCATTTGATACTGTTGGTCATAAAGTTTTGTTGGCTCAACTGTGGGCTGCAGCTGGAGTGGTGGCATGCATTTGTGCAGCTTTGTTTCTTCCTTGCTATGTGTTTCAAAGGAGTTTTATTAGATAATTGCTTCTCTCTTAAGCAGGGTTCCATCTGTTTCCCCTCTTGTCCATCAGGTATAGGGCCCTACCAAATTCACAGCCATGAAAAATGCATCACGGACCATGAAATCTGGTCTTTTGTGTGCTTCTAACCTATACTATACAGATTTGATGCGGGAGACCAGCGTTTCTCAAATTGAGGGTCCTGACCCAAAAAGGAGTTGCAGGGAAGGTGGCAGTCATTTTAGGGGGGTCACAGTATTGCCACCCTTACTTCTCTGCTGCCTTCAGAGTTGGGCGGCTGGAGAGTGGCGACTGCTGACTGAAGACCCAACACTGCAGGCAGCAGCGCACAAGTAAAGGTGGCAATACCATACCATGCCATCCTTACTTCTGGACTGCTGGGATCCTGGCCAGCTGCCCAGCTCTGAAGGCAGCACCACTACCAGCAGCAGCAGCAGCGCAGAAGTAAGGGTACCAGTACCACAACCACCACTACAATAACCTTGCAACCCTCTCCCCCCCAACTCCTTTTTGGGTCAGGATCCTTACAATTACAACACTGTGAAATTTCAGATTTAAAGAGCTGAAATCATGAAATTTACGATTTTTAAAATCCTATGACCATGGAATTGACCAAAATGGACCATGAATTTGGTAGGGCCCTAATCATGTATATGGTGCTGTTTAGGTAGTTCATATAGAGGAGGGACTCTAACGTTTCATGTATCTTGCATATCCAGTCTAGCCAGTGCTGCTGAATACCTGGCCCAGTGTCTGGGTAAGATTGGAGCACAGAGGAGGTTCTTTCTAATAAAACGAAGATGATGCTGATAGGTTTGGGGAAGCAACAGATAAATGTGGCAAGGATTATAGCAGCCTCTCTTATTAGGGGCATGTGCCTACCATTTGTTACTACAGCTCACAATTTAGGGTTATTGTTGGATTCCCCCAGCTGCTGTTAAACAATTACATAGCGCCAGTGTTGAGGAAAACTTTTTTTCTCTTTGTCTAGCTAGGAGATTGTGGCCATTTCTTTTGGATGTAGACCTTGTGACTCAAATTCCTGCTTTCATCACTTGAAGATTTGATTGTGGTAGGGTTGTCTAAATGAGGCTATGCATTAAGGTCAAGTCAGTAACTTAAAATGGTACTGTATGCAGCAGCCTACGCATAATTATTATTACTTATTTGTATTACAGTTGCATCCAGAAGCTGAAAATGAGATTAAGGCCCCATTGTGTTAGGCACTGTAGACATAGCAAGACATAGTCCTTGACCCAACGAGTTTACAATCTAAATGAACAAGACAAAACAAATGTTGTTATCCCTATTTTACTGAAAGGGAACTGGGGCAAAGATATACGTGACCTAATTACTATTACTCGGAGAATCTGGGTCAAAGAAGGGAATTGAACCCATATCTCTAGTGGCTGAATCTACTGCTTTAACCACAAATTCATCCTTTCTCTCTTATTAGGTGATGACAGTGCTCTGTGATCTTCAGTCACTGTCTGTTGGTATAAGGTGTTAGTTTTGAGTGGTAAAGCCCTAAATGATCTAGGACAGGTGCTACTATCTTTCTTCCTTTACCATAGTGCCACAGCCACACTCAGTCTGGAGTCCCCATGGTATAATAAAGAGGGACTTTCCAGTTGGACATCTTCTGTGACAGACCCGAAACCTTAGAACCTATACATCTCCTGGGTCTGAAATAGACTGAATGACTTATCCCTTTATCCAGAACTTTTTTTTTTTTATGGGTGGGTAGGGTAAGGGTTGATGTTTCCAAGAGAAAGGGGTTTTCTTTGGATTTGATTTTGTTATTTTAGTTTGAGAGGGGTTTTTTTGGTGGTTGTTGAGGACATGAGGAGAAGTGGATGGTTTTACTTTTGTAACCCTTCTGCCCATCTAAGTTGGCAGCAACAAGGACCGGGTTCTGTATCTAGGGGTTCCGTTTCAATACATTAATGGTGCTATCATAAATGGAACAGAAATCACTCTGCCTCTGTCTGGACATAATTCCTAAACGTTTAAGTGATGTTACTGTAGACAGCTACTATAGTAATAGCTTGGTAATGTGTCCACACCTGTATTTCAACTGATTAATGCTGCCTTTCATCGTGTTATGTGAAATTTTTTAATTGTATTTCACACCACAGAACGACTTATTTAATAAAAGTATATGTGAATTTCTGTATAAAGTTAATTGCAAAATGTGCTGAATGTTTTCAGAAAAATATTTCCACTGATACTCTAACACCTTGCATTTAGTCTAGCAAACCAATTTTAACTTGTAGTTCCAGTACTGTACAGCAGCGAACAGAGTTTGCTGCTATTATATCCTATTTTATTGTTTGACTTAAAGTGAATATATGTTATGGTTTCTCATTTATTCTAATTTTGTGCTATGTATTCCTTCTCCCTTTCTGATCTGTTAATTTTTAAATGCATGTGAATATTTTCTGTCTAATCAGTGAGCAACAGCCAGTAGGCTGTAAATTTTCCCCTTTGTAAGCACTCTGTCTTCTGCCAGTTCTGTGTAGAACAAGTCCTGTTCTGTGTAAGAGCTCAGTAAACAATTTAATGCAGTGAATTGACCAGATTGCCTAGAAAATGTCACTTATTTAAAAATACTTTTCGTGCACAACATGATTTTCAGAATAAAATATTGTTTTGGGGAGTTTTATGAAAATTGTATTAGACCTTCATTGAACATTCAATTCCATACAATAGATTTACACATCATTATTGTCTGTTCCAACAACCCCGTCTGGCTCTTACTCATCTAAAATATATAAAAAAAACCCCCCACACATTCCAAGTCTTATGTAATTCTTCTTATGCTCTGTTTTCTGTAATAAATTTTGGTAGGTGGTTTCTACAGCAGTTTGAAATAATTTGTGCAATATGTACGTTGGCATCCAACGTCTCAACATTTTTCATCATTGAGTACCGGTAATTGTTTCTTGTATGGTCTGTCTGGTACTTGGAAGCTCATGTATTTCCATTGTTGTTTTGAGACATGTATCACAATACTACCCACTACTGTGTATCAGAATTTCCTACTAAATTATTTAAAGCTGTTCCAGTTGCTTCCTAAATTAATATATTCTTACAAATTTAATACTCTACATTGCCATTAAGAAACACAGTCTTCCAACAGGTATTAAACTTTATGTATATATAAGTTAAATAATTAATATAGGGTTCTTGTTTCTTTTCAAGAATCTGTGTGACATTTGCAGGAATAGATCAGTGAGAAACCTGCCTGTATTTTATGCTGCATATAGAAAAGTCAGGCTATTTTGGGGGCTGACAGACTTCTGCATGGATTTTGGCAGCCTAGATAATAGAGTATATATGGTTTGCTAGTCCTATTCAAGATGTGACAGTGTCCCAGAAATGTAATGCCTTTCAAGTCTTATTTCTTGAATAATCTGTAGCTTTGAACAAAGCATTACATTACTATTAAAGACGGTGGCCTTAACTCCTAGTGGATTCATGGATATGTTCTGAAGGGCTACGAGTTAATTACTGGGTTTGGTTCACAATGTATATTTGTACAACAAATGGTTCAAGGGAGCTATAACTCTGAAGTTTTCCTGACATGATGTCCTGGGAGATGTGCTGCCATCCTGGAGCCTGTGTTTGAAACATTACGAAAAGGTGTTGAGGCTCATCCATCTTCTCATCACTACCCCATGCTGCTCATCCATGTGGACACTAATGATGTTGCCAGGTCTGACACTGAGCAGATCAACAGTGATTACAAGGCTCTGAGAGATAGGGTGAAGGGGTCAGAGGCACAGATTGTCCATGTTCTTGTCCATGTGGTTGATGGAAAGTGCCCAGGCAGGGACATGCATATCCTAGGGATGAATGCATGGCTTTGCAGATGGTATTAATGGGAGGTCTTCAGCTTCCTCAATCATGGAATGCTGTTCCAGGATGAAAATGTGCTGGGAAGAAAATGGGCCCACCTGACCAAGAAGAAGAGCATCTTCATGCATTCACCATCCTAGTGAGGAGGGCTTTAAATGAGGTTAAAAGGGGGTAGGTAACAAAATCCCACAGGTAATTATAAAAACAGCAACCTTAACAGAGGATTAGATGTTGGGAGGGGGGAGATATGGAAAATTACAATAGGGTCATAGAAGCAACAAAAAAGAAATAAGTGAGGGAATCTGTTCAACATCTTAAGTGTCTTCTTACACAAATGCAAGGAGAATGGGGAATAAACAAGAAGAACTGGAAGTTTGAGTACTTACACTAAATTATGACTTAACTGGCATCATGGAGACTTGGTGGGATAAATTTAATGACTGGAGTATTGGTATAGAGGGGAACAGATTGTTCAGGAAGGATAGGCAGTGTAAAAAGGGATAAGGTATTGTGTAAAGTAAAGGAGATGTCCTATCTCCTAGAACTGGAAGGGACCTCGAAAGGTCATCGAGTCCAGCCCCCTGCCTTCACTAGCAGGACCAAGTACTGATTTTGCCCTAGATCCCTAAGTGGCCCCCTCAAGGATTGAGCTCACAACCCTGGGTTTAGCAGGCCAATGCTCAAACCACTGAGCTATCCCTCCCCCCGGTGTTATACACTTCTTCTGAGAACCAGAAAAAGGTGAGAGGCAAACCAGTTGAGAGTCTCTGGGTAACAATAAAAGGGGTCAGAAATAGGAGTGACATCATAGTAGGGGGTCTACTATAGACCACCAAATCAGGAAGAGGAGGTGGATGAGGCATTTCTACAATAAACAACAAAAATATCCAAAACACAAGGCCTGATAGCAATCCGGAACCTTAATTACCCAGACTGTTGGAAAAGTAATACGGCAAAACACAAAATTTCCAATAAGTCCTTAGAATATATTAAGGACAACATTTTTTTCCAGAAAGTGGATGAAATAATCATGGGGACAGCCATTTTAGACTTGATTCTGACCAATAGGGAGGAATTGGTAGCAAATCTGAAAGTGGAAGGCAATTTGGGTGAAATACACCATGAAATGATAAATTTCACAATACTAAGGAAAGGAAGGAGTGACAGCAGCAGAATAAGGACAATGGACTTCAAAAAAAGCAGACTTTAACAAACTCTGAGAACTGGTAGTTAAGAGCCCATGAGATGAAAATCTAAGGGATAAAGGAGTTCAGGAAAGCTGGCAGTCTGTCAAGGAAACAGTATTAAAGGCACCACTACAAACTATTCTGATGTGAAGAAAAGATAAAAAAAAAATAGCAAGAGGTCAATATGGCTCCATTAGGAGCTCTTTAATAACCTGAAAATCATAAAGGAATCCTACAAAAAGTAAAAACATGGACAGATTGCTAAGGAGGAGTACAGAAGGATAGCACAAGCATGTAGGAACAAAATCAGAATGGCTAAAGCACAAAATGAGTTACACCTAGTAAGGATATAAAAGGCAATCTGAAGAGCTTCTTTAAATATATTAGGAGCAAGAGAAAGATGAAGGTCCTCTACTTAGTGGAGAAGGAGAGCTAATAATGGATGATGTCAAGAAAACTGAGATGTTTTATGTCTAGGGCTCTGTGCCTGTCACGGAGGTCATGGAAGTCACGGATTCTGTGATTTTCCGCAACCTCCGTGACTTCTGTAGGGGCCTGTGTGGCTGATCCCAGGGCTGCCCAAGCAACTGGCTCCAGGGACAGCTGGTCAGGTGGCCCCTGGGACAGCCACACCAGCCACTGCTGGAGTGGCATGGGGGACAGCCACACCAGCTGCTGCTCCAGCAGCCCCGGTAGTGGTCCTTGGCTGGCTAGAGCAGCCCCTGCTCCGGCAGCTGCGGCCACTGCTCTGGCGGCCCTGGGCAACAGATCCTGGCCAGCCAGAGCAGCTGCAGTCTACTGGCCTGGGTAGCTGGTGCCACTGGCCCTGGGCGCCCTTTCCCAGCAGCCCCCCCTCAGATGCCCCCCCAGCAGTGGCCCCAATGCCACCCCCCCAGATTTAATCACAGGTGTTTTTAATATAAGTCATGGACAGATCACAGGCCAAGAATTTGACCTGTCCATTACTTTTACTAAAAATACCTGCGACTAAATTTTAGCCTTATGTATGCCTATTTTGCTTCAGTTTTCACTAAAAAGCTCAATTGTGAACAGATACTCAACACAATAACAACAAGAGGGAAGGAATGCAGCCAAAATAGGGAAGGAACGGGTAAAATAATATTTATATAAGTTAAATATATTCAAGTTGGGATGCCCGGATGACATTCATCCTAGGGTACTTAAAGAACAAGCTGAAGTTACCTTGGAACTGTTAGCAATTATCTTCGAGAACAGAAGAGGCCCAGAAGACTGGAGAAGGGCAAATGTTGTATCTATCTTTAAAAAGAGGAACAAAGAGCACTAAAGCTAACTGGTCTATAATTTCCTAACTTCAGTACCTGGAAATATACAGCAACAATGTAGTAAATTAATTTGTAAACACGTGAAGAATAATAGGGTTATAAGGAATAGCCAGGATGCATTTGTCAAGAACAAATCATTACAAATCTATCTAATATCCTTCTTTGAAGTGGCCTAGTGGATGTGGGGGAAGCAAAAGACATGATACATCTTGATTTTAGTAAGGACGTTCTCATAAGCAAACTAGGGAAATGTGGTCTAGATGAAATTACTATATGGCACAACTGGTTGAAAAAAGGAATGGTTTGCTGTCAAACTGTGAGGAGGAATCTAGTGTGGTTCCACAAGGGTCAGTCCTGAGTCTGACACTTCAATATTTTCATTAGTGACTTAGATAATGGAGTGGAGAGTATACTTATAAAGTTCGTAGCGACAGCAAGCTGGAAGGCGTTACAAGCACTTTGGAGGACAGCATTAGAATTCAAAATGACCTTGATAAAACAGAAAATGGTCTGAAATCAACAAGATGAAATTCAGTAAAGACAAGCGCAAAATACTACACTTAGGAAGGAAAAGTCAACTGCACAACTACAAAATAGGAAATAACTGGCTAGGTGGTAGAACTGCTGAAAAGGATCTGGGGGTTATAGTGGATAACAAACTGAATATGAATTAACAATATGTTGCAGCTGTGAAAAGGAGTTATATCATTCTGGGGTGTATTGATAGGACTGTCATATGTAAGACATGAGAGGTAACTGTCTTGCTCTGCTTGGCAGTGCTGATGCTTCAGCTGGAGTACTGTGTCCAATCTGGGTGCTACACTTTATCGGAAGCGTGGACAAATTGGAGAGAGGCCAGAGGAGAGCAACAAAAACCTGACCTATGAGGAGAAATTTTAAAATAACTGGGCAAGTTTAGTATTGAGAAAAGATGACTGAGGGGTGACCTGATAACAGTCTTCAGATATATTAAGGGCTGCTATAAAAGGACAATAATCAATTGTTCTCCATGTCCACTGAAGATAGGACAAGAAGTAATGAGCTTAATCTGCAGCAAGGGAGCTTTAGGTTAGATATTAGGAAAACCTTTCTCACTGTAAGGGCAATTAAGCTCTGGAACAGGCTTCCAAAAGAGGATGTGGAATCCCCATCACTGGAGGTTTTAAAAAACAGGTTGAACAAACAATTGTCAGGGATGATTGCGGTTTACTTGGTCCTACTACAGTGCAAGGGGCTGGACTTGATGACTTCTTGAAGTCCCTTCCAGCCCTACATTTCTATTATTCTAACTCCAACAGCCAAAATCTTTGTGGAAAACAGTAGATTTAAAAATATATACCGTATTTTCCGGCGTATAAGACGACTGGGCGTATAAGACGACCCCCAACTTTTCCAGTTAAAATATAGAGTTTGGGATATACTCGCCGTATAAGACTACCCCTCTTCCAACGCACACCAAAAAAAAAATTAAAAAAACATCAGATTTGATTTCAATATGGTAATTTTAATTCAAATGCTTATGACATGCAGGTACTTAGCAGGAAAACTGTCACTTATAAACATAAGGCTGTTTGTCATCAAACATGTAAACATAAAACAGTGCAAGTGGATTAAACTTTTCCTAATTCACTCTAAAGCTGAAAGGAAGGATAAGACAATAAACCCATGGGAGCTGCCATGCTGTTTGTTTTCTAAGCTGTCAACCAAACTGGAACTGATGATGATAGGAGGAAGATAACAAGAGAGAGAGAGCAAGTGCCGGGCAAGTCCCTGGCGAGTTAGCAACGCCCATCATAACTGCAAGCTACGGTATTTTTACAGGTTTTGCTGGCGTGACAGTTTCCCTTTAAAAGCCTTCAAAATCCTCCTGTTCGTCATCTGATATCATAAGTACATCAATGACATCTTGTGATACATTTGTAAGGCAGTCATCGTATGGATCGAATTCCGTAACAGATGGTGTGGTCTCAGCTTCGGCTTCCTCTTCATCTTGCCACAAGTAGTCGTCCTCCATACCATCTAATGAATTTGATATGCCACACTTCTTGAAAGACTTGATTACTGTTTCTGCATCAATATCATTCCAGGCTTTTATGACAAACTTGCACAAAACATCCAACTGTGGAGCACGCATGTTTCCTCCTTTTGTGAATGACTTTTCGCCGCTAACCATCCATTCATTCCACTGTTCTTGAATGCGATCTTTAAATGGCTTGTTTAGGCACACATCCAGTGGCTGTACCAACGATGTCAATCCTGCAGGAATAACTGCCGCATCTGTGTTTAGTCTTGCAAGCATTTGCTTGGTGCTGGGAGTTAAATGAGCCCTGAACATATCCCACACCAGTAGACTACATTTTTGAATAAGTCCACCTGGTCGCCTGCTCCATACATTATCAAGCCATAGCTTTACCCCTTCTTCATCCATCCAGCCTTTTTCATTCACATGTACAAAACAACCAACAGGGAACTTGAATTTCGGCATTGTTTTTCTTTTAAAAATAATCATTGGTCTCAGTTTGGCGCCATCAGCTGTGCATCCTAGTACCACTGTAAAACTGGACTTCTCATGTCCTGTTGTTTTAATTAAAATTGTTTTTTCACCTTTTTGATGGACAGTTTTATTTCCAACCATATCAAAATTCATTGGAGTTTCATCCATATTTCCAATACTACTTAACGCATAGCCATGTTTAGTGCGCTGTTGTATTACGTATCGATGGAAACTATTTACTTTGCTATCAAGATCTGCAGGTAATTTTGGGGCAATTTTCATCTTTTGCCTCAGTACCATATTATGCCTTCCCATGAATCTAGTACACCAGGATACAGTGGCCTTAAATCTGTTGCTGTGATCTGGGTTAGATTTGGCCCACTGAAGTGCAAACAAATGTATTTTATTTTGTGTCACTACATAACCGTTTTGGCGATGCTCATTCACCATGTCTGCTACATGTTTTTCGAGTTCTGGCCAATGTGGAGTGCCTCTTCTTAATGCACACTTACCCCTTGGCATACTCTTTAATGCTTTTTCATTTGCTTTCCAGTCCCGAACCATCTTTTCTGTTACTCCATATTGTCTTGCAGCAGCACAGTTATTATGTTCCATGGCAAAGTTTACAACTTTAAGTTTGAAACTGGCTTCATATTTCTTTCTTCTTGCTGGTGGAGCCATGATGGGGTTTTGACTGTTGGACATTTGTATACTGTACTGTATGTACTGGTGCTATACTGTATGAACAGGTACAGATACTGGTGCTGTACTGTATGTGGTACCCAGTATACAACAACCAGCCAATCACGGCAAGTGATGTACCTTACCGGCGATTGGCTGGTTGTTGTATACAAAGCCTTCTTGGATTGGTCAGCTCTCCCTGCCTGCCCAGCCCTCCCTGTCTCCAAGACTATCAGAGCGGTAGCGCAAACATGCCTCTTTCACCCGTCTGGCCCGCCCTTGTATCCTATTACCTCCTTCTCTGCCTCTCAGATCTCGCACATGCGCGCCTGCGCCGCTTCACTGCAGTCCTCAGGAGCAAGATCTGAGAGGCAGAGAAGGAGGTACGGTAATAGGATACAAGGGCGGGCCAGACGGGTGAAAGAGGCGTGTTTTTCTGGGCACAGCGCCGCTCTATCTCTTTTTTCCATACCCCGGGTGTCCCGGACGTCTGCAGCTTGCTCTGCCCTTCACTTACACCTTCCTGGTGAGGTGCCCCCTCACCTCATCATCGGGTGGGGATGCGGCCACGGCCGTTTTTGAGCTCCCCCCACCATATGCGGCAACCGCAGATTCTCCAGTCCGGCTCGGAAGTTTCAGCACCCACCCTATAAGACGACACCCGGCGTATAAGACGACCCCTGACTTTTGAGAAGATTTTCCTGGGTTAAAAAGTAGTCTTATACGCCAGAAAATACAGTATATAATGGCTGCTCTGAGGTTTTAAAAATGTCTTTAGGGTGAAAAATCCATATTTTGAACTCTAGTCATCTTGATCCCAGACAATGGATACTTAATTTTAATTGATACACTTACCCAGCCTGGATCATTTGAAATTATGTTCATAGTCAGTTGTGAGTGCCACAGACATCCAATTGATTTGTTTGCAAAAAGTGAGGATGAATCACCTTTTCCCTGTGCCTCTTCCTTTTGAATAATAGAAACTGGAGAGAGAAAAAGCCTGTTAGAACCATTATTTCTTACCCTGGGAATGAGTTCAAGCATTATACATTTTAGGGCTGTGTTCTTTCTAAATATCTAAGCAGGCTTTCATTACTTGTCTCTGGGACTTCACCATCATAAATAATTTTTCTTCATCTTTAGCCTGTGACTCCTAGTTGTATCCCTTGGACCACCAGCAACAATTTTTTTCTATCCTTGGTGTTTACACTCTCCAAATACCATGCTCCTTTATTATTTAGACAAGCTAATATGTATTTATTTCTTTAAATCTTTCCTTGTAAGGCTAGCTCCTTAATCATTTTTTGTCTGTGCCAAATTCCGTTTCTTTCTCTGTGCTATCACAGACAGAAGATATAAACTTCTCTCCCAACCAATGTAGGTAGGAAAAATACAAAGCCCTTCTGAGTCACTTTCCCCATAGAATGAAATGTGTCATGTTTACCCAGTCTAGCTGTTTGTTTCCCAGCAGGTGAGGACAGCTCCCAGTTTTGCTATGTTCTCTTCTTTTGGTAAACATTTCCCCCAAGCCTTCCTTTTTGCTGGGATTAGAATGTATAGCATGGAGGGCTTCATAGTACTGAGTTGTTGGTCGGGGTGGAGGTTATGTTTCTTTCTTTCCTCATCAGAGCACTGTGTGATGGATGTGAGTGGTGCTACGCTGTGAGCAAGATGTGTGTGTGTGTGTGTGTGGGGGGGAATTTAAAATGCAGAGGATGGATGATTAACTTTTTTAATCATTTGATAAACAGTAAATAACAAGCAAAAGAAAATGAGGCTATAGTTAGCTCCCATAAGCACAAATATCATATTTTTGCTGTTGATAATCCTTGTTGCCAGTGCAGGGATTGGTAATTTAATTATTTTAATCGGTATTGGCCGGAGCTGATTTGGGTTTTTTTGTGTGTGACACTAAATTTTTCTCTATAGGGTCCTTTCATACTGTCTTTTGGCAGCCACTCACCCTCACCCAACACACACACACACACATACACACTTTATGTTAAATCCACGAGAAACCACCAGTTAGAGACCAAAGATGGCCATTTTGGATGCCAGCAAGCAATTCATTATAGGTTGTAGCTTCTTCCCATACCACAGCTAAGTATTTTCCAGCCAAAACCTTCCAAAAGCACATATATGTTTTCCTCCTGGCTTTCCCATTCTTTTCAGAGTTTCTCTTTTAAGCCACTTCAAACTTCTCCCACAGCTTGACAGGGCACTATAATTACCCTACAAATTGTATGACCCTACTGATCTGATGCTAATAGTGCTCCTTATTTCCAGTGTTCTGACTCTTCATTGCAAAATGGACTGGGAGGGCTAAAAAGCATCTGAAAATAAGGAAAGGACAGACCAGCTACATCTATTAGAAGTCTCTACTACACAACAAGAGGAAAGGAAAGAGGAACTTTGCTTCAATAGGACTGTGGAGTCAGCAGTAGAAGAGAATTGTCCAAGGCAGAAGGGAATGAGGCAGGGGAACTGTCTAGCTAGGAACAGTGGGAGAAGAGGAATGAGTTGCTGAACAGTGTGCCCAATGATCAAATGAGATGGGAACCAAGTGGCAATTAATTATATGGAGGAGGAAATAGGAAAAGGAAAGTAGGTAGAAAGCATGTGCAAGAGGAAGGGAAAGGAACATAACAGGTGGGAGGCGGTTATGAAATGAAAAGCTAAAGTAGGCAGTGATTAACTTTTTTTCAACATGGAAAAAACAGTTATGGCATGAAAGACAAAAGATAAACTAAACATGTTCCTAATATTATTTTTCCATTTAACACATTTCAATATCTTCCAGGAGGATGTAATGCCATTCCAAATAGGCATGGGAGGTGTCCAAAACACCACCTTTCTTGGGTCTGTCCCACACCATGAAAAGTTTGATAATCACTAAGAAAAGGCAGCTTCCACCCCCAGCATTCTACAGATTTCCCTCCAGCCCCTGGCGGAAAGCTGGGTGTTCTGCAACAGCATGTATACATTATTGACTGATTCTACCAATAGTGATGGGGTTCTCACATTATAAATGTGTAGGGCTCCTAAACCTAAGGGATGCAATATTACCAGAATCAATAACTTTTTCTTAAAATTATTTTAGATATCAATTAAGACATTTATATGTAAAATTTAGTATGCTTTATGTAGATGCATAGGAGAGCACAGGGTTCTTTACTTCTTCTTTACATCCTCCCTATAAGGATTAGAGACAACCACAATTCCTAATCCTGCCTAGCACTCCTGAGATAGTAAACCCTCCTTTAAGAGGATGGGGCTCTATTTGCCCTCCAAACAGCCCGCAGAGCTGATAGAATAGATAGATGCACACTGCACTATCATAAAAGCTTGGGATCATATGCACTCTTGCTACCTGTCTAGGAAAGAGAATGCCTCCTAAAACACAGTCCCTTCCATAGGATGGTGTGGCTTTGCTAGGGTTGCCATTTTTTTTTTTTTACTGTCTTGCCGATTAATGTGCTGGAGGGGTGGGGATTGCCACTTGGGACACTTTAGAGCATTGCGTAATTCACACCCCCATATTCCAGACTGTCGCACTATGTTAGGGTAAGATAAGAAAAATGATAAAATAACTAGCTATAGTTGGCACTAGGACCCTTTTTGATGGTGGTGGTTGTGGCCAGTGGCTGTTTTTTGATGGTGTGGGAGGTTGGCTACTGGGACTGTTTTCTGCATCTAGAGAAGGCTGCGCTAGGCTCTGTACCATCCCCAGCGTGGGCCTGTATGTAAATCACGTAATCCAGACCCCAGGGTGCATAGACCAAGCAGCGATCTGAAGTGCATGTAGTGGTTTTTAAAACTGTCACAATTATTTCCAAACTTGCTATTTTTAAATGGAGGTTGTAAAATAAGGCAAAAGAGGATCCATGCATGTTTAATGGTTATGACTGACACTTTGGCAGCTATGACAGCTAATTAGTATGCTTCCTTCATTTCCAGAGTTGTAAAACTGTTTTACAACATGAAATGGGAGTTTGTTTCAACACAGAAAATAATTCTAACTAGAAACGTGTCTAGTCTGTAGTGTGTGCAGATACAGTTCTTGGTTTGGGGATACTGATATTTGTGTAACGCTTACAGACCCCAGTCATTGGCGGGTGGGATCAAATCTGGGATCTCTGGTGCTTAGTGCATGAGCCTCTACCACATGAGCTAAAAGCCAACTGGCTGTTAGCGAGACTCATTTTCTCTCTCTCTCTAAGTGGTCTCGGTGCCACTAGATAGGACAGAACACCACACCCAGGAGGTATGTGGGTTACATACTTAAAATATCAGAGGAAGTATGTCCTGAGCTTCCAAGACTTTCCAGTTGAAATCCCGGTTGAGCCCCCACTTGTAATGCCAACAGACCCTAGTTGTCAGTAGGTGGGATCAAACCTGGGACCTCTGGCGCTTAGTGCATAAGCTTCTACCACATGAGCTAAAAGCCAGCTGGCTATTAGCTAAAGCTGTGGAGGAGACTCATTTTATCTCTCTCTCTAAGTGGTCTTGGTGCCACTAGATGGGACAGAACAGCACACCCAGGAGGTGTGTGGACTACATTTGCATACTTTATGCAGTTGTCCCTCTTCCCTCAAGCACATGAATATCAAGAAGATGTAGTTGGGGAGCCATTAGAGTTGCGTGTAGAAGGCAACATTGAGGCCTGCTGTGGAGGTGAGATGATGATGTGGTAATCCTAGAACTGGAATGATAGGATGGGGGCAAATCAAGGAAAGGAGAAGAAAGAAATAATGCATTTACTATGCTTTTCTAACCATTTTTTTCTTGCTGTTAAATTGTATAAATATTACTAACATATATATTGCAGTAAAATTTAGAGGTTGAGGCCCCATTGTGCTAGGAGAAGGGCTCTCAAACTTTTGGATGCTAGGATGCCCATCTTGCAAGACCAGCACTCCTGTTTAGCAATATGGGAAGCATAGGGTGATTGTGACTCCTGACACCTGTTTGTGATCCTCCTAGGGTTGAAAACCCTAGTACTGGAAACTGTACAAACAGTCCAGATCCCAAAGGTCTTACAAGTGGGGCTGTACTATATACAGTATTTATCAGACGTTGATATTCTTTGAAGACTTGGCTGGTTAAAAGACAAGCATGTGCTAGCAATGTTTCATATCAAACAGGCAATGGTTTCTTAGGACAGAGAGATAATTGGGGATTATTTTGGGTAGAGGTAGTTGTCAGTATAAAATCCTCTGGCTTTTATGCCCTGGGAGGATCCCTTTTCTAAAAGCTGCTTTTGCAGCTTCTTTATTGCTGGAGTAGCTGAGGGGAAGAGGAGGCACATAATGCTATTTTGGGATAGTGTACAGGGATGTGTGTCTCATTATGATCCTTGGGCTTTGGGGAAGGTTTTAAAGCTTTTTACACTGCTTTGCAGAGCTGGCTGCACTCTGCACCAATTAAAGCTGTATTTGTACTGTAGGTATAATGCCTTAAAACAAAGGGAAAGCTTGAAAAATAAGACTTCAAAACATTGGTTAGCCTTGTTGCTAACTGCTAGTCTTATTCCTGAATATTTCATTCTGTACCTTCATCGTAGATATTTTCCTTTAATCTCCTTATTCCTGTCATCTGTAAGGACTACAGAATAACATCCCTGAAAGTGAAAAAGGTGTCTTAAAAATCTCTTTTGAAAAAGAGTGGAAATATAATTCAATCTACAAATTTAAAGTGTGAAAGTGTTGGGTAATCAGCTTTTCCCAATTATAAATATCCTTCGTTTGCTGAAATCTTTAATATTTGAGTCTTCAGCCACCGTTAAGTACCTCTTTAGTCTGTGTCTAGATGTGCAGAAAACTGTGACTAATACAGTCCCCATTTTTTCTAAAAGTGCTGCTAATACAGGGGACTAAATTAAGAATTGTAGTGTCTGAATTATATCTAGTAAAAAGCTCTCTATCAAAATTTGTGTTATATTTAATGAACTTTCCATTTTGAAATCATTAACATAAAATGATTAAGAAGCTCTCATACAAAGAAAGTGAAGTATAATACTTTATTAAAAAGTGAGCATTGAAGAGCATTATGTAGTATTTGTAAAAATATTGTTACATGCATGGTTGCAAAACATACAAGTCTTTATTGCTCCTTGAAGGGACAAGTATGGGGATTTCACAGTAATACAGAATACACGTTCACCTGGAATGAAACAATTGTAGAAACAGGTGTGGCTGGAGGACTGAATCTTCTGCTCCTCACCTTTTAAAGTTCGTCAGGGCCATGGGGGTGGGGTGGGTTGCTTTTTGGTATGGGTTTTTGTTTGTTTATTTGTTTTTGCTGTCCGGTTCAATTTACAGTGTGTGGTAGAATTTATTAACATTTTCCACTAAAATTTTGGTAGCAATTGGATTACTGGTGTTATGAATCCCATGAGCAGGTGTCTGGCTGTGGTATCAACAGATAGAGTATGAATCCAGATACTAGTAGAAAACAGGTGGAGAACATTGGCTAGGAAGAAAATAAAGAATGACAATCTTTGTGATGTGGGAGAGCTGCTTAAAGATAGGCCAGCTAGATGGAGGGGAGAGAATTGGTTCTTGTTACAATGGCTGCTACTGTGGGCCAGCAGCCATTTAATATATCCTTTTATTCTGCCTTGTAATTCTGATGGGATTCTTCAGACTCATTTCTGAACTGAGAATTCAACCTATCCACAAATGGCATTTTCAAGTCGATGTTGTTGGAAATGCCATGCCTATATTTGAAACTCAGAGGCACTGCTAGAGAGGTTTTTACTCTACAATGGTGGTGTGTGCTGTTAAATAGTGGATGTGTTTTAGAGGAGGTATAATGTTTATAGTACCTGTGTTAAATATGGTCTATGTATGTTTATTACTGCTGAGCAAGTAGTAGACAGAATTTTACACACACACACACTCTCTCTCTCACTCACACACACACACACACACACACACAAGTTTAAACTAATAGAGATATAACTACCTCTGCAATTCTTTTTTTGCTTTCTGTGAAGATTGGTACACTCAAGCTTTACTTGCATAAATACTCAGAAAAATCTAACTTTCAGATCAACCGTTTGAATATTTGCCAATAGTTTATTTCAAATAGTATACTTCAGTGCAATAGTTAATATCCTAAATGTATTGGTTAGTAACACTAATCATCCAATCAGGAAAAAGAAACAGTATCATATGACATATGAAACTAACAAATTTAGTTGAAATGTTTAATATCTGGTATTTATGATGACCTGTTAGTGAAGTATTTATATAAGGAAGAAGAATCTTGATGAAATTTGTATATAATTTTAATAATAAAAAAGGTGATACAAGTGCTGAATTCACTTATCAATTACCACAATGATATAAAAAAAGCAGGTTTCATAACTTGATAAAAAAAATCTGCCCTGTTATCACCTTATATCTTCCGAAAAGAGTCATGTGTGTTTCCAATACTGTATAAAACAGAAATACGTTTTTCATATTTTAATAATCTTTTTTTTTTTACTATTTTTCTTTCTAGGTAAGTACTTTCTGTATTCTTCATTAAGCTGAAAGAAAATGTACCATGCCTATGTACCTGCCTGAAGTGTAACAAATCGGGTAAAAACAAGGTAATGAAAATGAATAATGCTATTACCTGATTGGGTAAGGATTGCAAATAGTTTTAAGGTACCCCTATAGTGTATTTCTGAAGAGTTCTGCTGTTACAGGGAGATTGTTTTATTTGTCTGGTATTGGTGAAAGGAGATAGAAGATTACAGCTAGTGTTCATGAAATATTCATTTGCACCTGCTGGCTACCCAGATGAACAGCAGATGTCACTGAGTTCTCTCCATTGTACTAGCATCACAATTAATCACGGAAAGGAAGCTTTGTTTTTCACTCTGAAAGTTTGGAATAGAATTGATATCTGGGAGACTGTGTGATTGAGGGAATAGGGCACTGAATTGGGAGGACTCAGAAAACCTAGAATCTATTTCTGGCTCTTTCACCCAGAGAAAGTCATTTCACCTCTTTGTGCCTCAGTTTCCTTATCTAAAAGAAAAAGATAATGATACTTTGGTTGGTTGAAATCTTCTGGCAAAACATTTTTCAATGAAAAATTAGATTTGGACTAAGCTATTCCTCCCCCTTCCTTCCCCCCCCTGAAAGCATACTTTTTGCTGAAAATTTTGTTTCAGAAATGGAGCCATGGTGCCTCATGGGAATTGTAGTTTCGTTACCTTGTGCCCCCGTCCTCTATAAGCCAAGTTCCCCACCCTGACTACAACTGCCATGATATGCCACACCTAGGGATTCCCATAATGCTCAGCAAGAATGGAGATTATGGTACGCCATAGGAGGTTTAGTCCAGCCAGGGTGGCCAGCACATAGAGGAGTAGAGGGATACCTTAACTTTAGAAAAGCTTTTGATACAGTCTCCCACAGTATTCTTGCCAGCAAGTTAAGGAAGTATGGATTGGATGAATGGACTATAAGGTGGCTAGAAAGCTGGCTAGATCGTCGGGCTCAGCAGATAGCAATCAATGGTTCGATGGCTAGTTGGCAGTTGGTATCAAGTGGAGTGCCCCAGGGGTTGGTCCTTGGGCCAGTTTTGCTCAACATAGTATCATCATAGAAGATTAGAGTTGGAAGTGACCTCAGGAGGTCATCTAGTCCAACCCCCTGCTCAAAGCAGGACCAACACCAACTAAATCATCCCAGACAGGGCTTTGTCAAGCCAGGCCTTAAAAACCTCTAAGGATGGAGATTCCACCACCTCCCTAGGTAACACATTCCAGTGCTTCACTACCCTCCTAATATCCAACCTAGACCTCCCCCACTGAAACTTGAGACCATTGCTCCTTGTTCTGTCATCTGCCACCACTGAACAGCCGAGCTCCATCCTTTTTGGAACCCCCATTTCAGGTAGTTGAAGGCTGCTATCAAATCCCCCCTCACTCTTCTCTTCTGCAGACTAAACAAGCCCAGTTCCCTCAGCCTCTCCTCGTAAGTCATGTGCCCCAGCCCTCTGATCACTTTTGTTGCCAATTTGTCTCTCCAATTTGTCCACATCCTTTCTGAAGTGGGGGGCCCAAAACTGGATGCAATACTTCAGATGTGGCCTCACTAGTGCCAAATAGAGGGGGAATAATCACATCCCTCTATCTATTTGCAATGTTCCTACTAATGCAGCCCAATATGCTGTTAGCCATCTTGGCAACAAAGGCACACTGCTGACTCATATCCAGCTTCTCATCCACTGTAATCCCCAGGTCCTTTTCTGCAGAACTGCCGCTCAGCCAGTCGGTCCCCAGCCTGTAGTGGTGTATGGGATTCTTCCTTCCTAAGTGCAGGACTCTGCACTTGTCCTTGTTGAACCTCATCAGATTTCTTTTGGCCCAATCCTCCAATTTGTCTAGGTCACTCTGGACCCTATCCCTACCCTCCAGCATATCTACCTCTCCCCCCAGCTTAGTGTCATCTGCGAACTTGCTAAGGGTGCAATCCATCCCATCATCCAGATCATTAATAAAGATGTTGAACAGGGAAGAATTGGTAGGGGAAGTAGAAGTGGGTGGCAGTAATGCTGAACTAGAGAGAATTCAGAGAAAGGCAATGAAAATGATTAACAGCATGGAAAAACTTTCATATGAAGAGAGATTAAAAAGATTGTGATTGTTTACCTTGGAAAGGAGATGAATAATAGGAGGCATGATAAAAGTACATAAAATGGAGGTGTAAAGGAGGGACATAGGAACTTCAGTTCTCCCTCTCTAATAACAGAAGAACAAGGGGACATTTTCATAGTAATGTGGAAAAGTATATATATTTTTCATTTTAATAAACTGTTTCGTCATTTTAAAAAACAAACAAACAAAAATTTCAGGCCAAAAGGAGGAATTTCTTAAGATGTTAAGAACCAGTGAAAACAGGAAGTTATGATAGAAGCTTTTTTAAACCTTAACTAAACTTCCACTACTCTTTCTGTCTATAATATAGGTAAGATTAATTGAGCCATGCATCAAAAGAGTTTTTCTGCCAATTAATAAAACTCCAGGTGCATGAAAGAAATATAATATTGGCTGAAAATAATATAGGATGAAAATGTCAAATTCTGAACATTTACATTTGGTAAATGAAGACCATGGTTTCAGAACATAAGAGTTGTCAATATCAGCAGTGCAAATCAGAGTAAATACGGAGAAAAGATTTGTTCTGTGGTGTATTGTACTATATAATCCACAGAGGGCAGTGCAGTGTTAATCAGTCTTCCAGCGATGTTTCTGCAGCTAATCCAGTGATGAGAAAGAGAGCTCATAAAAAATGTCATTGTAAATTGTTACATAGTTTATCCAAAGTAATTCCTATTGCTATAATCTACTCTTTGTATAATGAAACATGTACAGGTGACGTAGCCAAGTAACTGGCTGGCTCACTAATTTAAAAGCTCTCTCTCTAATTGCAGAATGGCAAATACTGCAATAAGCAGCATCATTTTATAATTATGTTGATACAATAAAGGGAAATGAGATGACTGTATCTTTTTCTTCCTGTAAACTGAAAAAAATAAACTGCATTTCATATGTATCTTTGAAGGGAGGGAAGTGGTTCCTTACTTTTCTTCAGTTTGTTGTGGTGAAAGGTTCTGCTGCTTTATTTCTTCTTCCCCCCCATCTTCCCTTACCACCCTCCATTTATTTTTCTTTTAGGGTGTAATATATGGCAGAAGTTAGGTGTGAGAGATAGGCCTATCATTTGCACTGTTCATACTGATCCCTTTTATACGGAATGCTGCCTGACTGCTAGTAATACCTGATCTGAGCCTTACGAAGCCTCCTAATCAGTAGGATCTATGTGAGATTAGAAGGGATCTTTGTGATCACTTGTGGACAATCTTCAGAATGGAAAGCAATTTCCCATTGTTGCTTCTTGGAAAGACGATTGCTGAATCCCCTTTGGACATAATGATAGTGACCTCCTTTGTAATGCACTTTGAGAGCTACTGATAAAAAGCTCTATATAAGAGCTAGGTATTTCATAGAAATCTAGGGTTGAAAGGAACCTTGGGAGGTCATCAAATCCAGCCCTCTGTGCTGAGGCAGGAATAAGTAAACCCAGACCATCCCTGACAAGTTCTTGTCCAATCTCTTCTTAAAAACCTCCAGTGATGGGATTCCACAACTTTCCTTGTAAGTCTATTCCAGAGCTTAATTGCCTTTATAGCTAGAAAGGTTTTCCTGTTATCTAACCTAAATCTCCTTTGCTTCAGATTAATTAGACTTTAGACTTGTCCTACCTTCAGTGGATATGGAAAAGCATTGGTCACTGTCCTCTTCATAATAGCCCCAATATACTTAAAAACTGTTATCTGTTTATTGTCACTCAGTCTTTTTTTATCTAAGCTAAACATGTCCATATTACACTTCTGCCCTGATATAACGCTGTCCTCAGGAGCCAAAAAATCTTACCACGTTATAGGTGAAACCGCGTTATATCGAACTTGCTTTGATCCACCGGAGTGCGCAGCCCCGCCCCCCGGAACACTGTTTTACTGCGTTATATCTGATTTCGTGTTATATCTGGTCGCGTTATATCAGGGTAGAGGTGTATTATTATTAAGTATTATGAGGCAAGGGATTGAATTTTGTGGCATGGGGATGACTTTCTCATGTCACCAAGAGGGATAAATGAGGAAAAGGCCAAATTTATAAATATGGCCCCCAGTTTGCACATGCAGAAATCACTCACACTCTCAGTTTTGAGAATTATTTCTGTGCAAATGTTAGTATTTACATGGGTAGAATCATCATTTGCACATATAAGTGACAAAGCTGAAAAATGGCCCAGAATAAACTGTTTACAAGTGTAGACACAATTGAGATCCCTTTGGAAATGCATCCCTGTTTTGGAGAGGGTTTTTTTTTTTTTTTAACAGTCTTTCTTTTAATATTGACGTTTTACCTGAAATGACTAGCTAGCTTTTAAGTTCCATTCTTTTAATAGCATTGATTTGTTTGTTCTACTGCTGTTTTTCTAAACTGTACCTTGCAAAGCTAATTTAATGTATACAACTCTTGTTCTTTCTGTAAAAAGGAAGAATAAAGGCAAATCATGTATTTAGCAGCAGGATCGTATTGACCTAAAAGCTTGTATATTTTATTTAAAACAAAATCTAACTTTTGTTGTCTAGGCACCCAACAAGTTTTTATTGGAATGTGGAGGCAAGTTGTTCTGCATGTCTGTATTTTGGAATAGGTGTTTCACTGCTGTGCAGAGCTGGAAACCAAACACTGAAAGAGATTATTCACCAGATGAAAGGAAGAATAGGTCTCCTAAAAAGCTGTCATAAGAGTTAAATTTCTATATCTGTGGGAGATGGAACTGGCATAAGTTCTGGTATTGTTATACAGTGTGTGATAACAGCAGATGGCAGCAGGAAAGGAAACATACCTGTGTTTTTACACTGTAGCGGAGATAGATTTTAAAGCCCCAATTCAAATCTCAAATACATAAGTAGATATCATCACATGTTTATGTTAGCTCACCTGATTAGCAAAAGTTGTGGTCCTGTACTGTATATTTAATATCTGTACCATACCTTAATACCATTCAGTTTATTCAGAAAGTCCCCCCGCAATAAGCAACACTCTATGGAGAGGGCCAGTTTAGAGGGATAACTTGAGCTTGGTTCTCTTGCAGACAGGAAACACCAATGCGCTGGAGGGGAATTTTGGAAACCACCACTTGTTAAAATTCTGAAACTAATGTGAAAGGAGTAATCCTTTTCTAAATACAGCTAAATAATTTCTACCAGATGGGTCAGGGAGTACAGGAGCTGCTCTTTCCTCAAACCATAAGACCACCAAAGTCATAATCATAGCTGTAGTTACCCTCTGCACAGTCCTGCAATGCATGACTATGGCTGCTGGTTACTGCAATGGATATCTACGTTAAGAGGGTTCTGTGAGCCTTAGTTCTTAGGATTAATATTTGTAAAGTGCTTAGAAGTTGTTTTATTAAGTTTATAAAAGTGAAAAATGTTATAATTTATGATTTCTCTTGAGACTTCTAGTTCTTCCACTTTCTGGTAGGACCAGAAAAAAATTATGAGACCAGCCTTTTTTATATTAAGTTCCCACTCTTTTACAGAACCAGAAAGTACTTGATAATGAAAAAAAATAAGTGCATGAAAAAACCCTCCTTTTTGAACTTGTCTATGTTCCTTTAAAATTATAGTTGTCTTTTATATTTTCTCCAGATTGCTTTTTATAATTGAAGAGCTCAAAATTGCATGAAAGTGCACTCTTGCATGGGCTTATTAAACATCAGAATTACCTCCAGTTTTTACAAGCAACCTCTGCATACTTGGTATATAGAATATCCCAGGTTCCATATTTATCTTGCTTACAGTGGCATTGAATTGTGAATCCATATGTAATTTATTGGCTCTAGAGAGACCAACAGAAAGGCACACAAACTTTGGTAGTCTAAAAGGCAATTTGAAGAGCAAATAGCCAAGGACATGAAAACAAATAATAAGAAATTCTTTAAATATATTAGAATGAGGAAACCTGTAAAAGGATCTATGGACCTGCTGGATTACTGGGCAATTAAGGAATCAATTAGGACCTGAAGACAATGGGAGGCTGTCCAATGACACTAATGGACACTGGATTGGGAGATTAAAAAGAATAAGTACATTAAGCTCATGCAAGGTGCTGGGCACTTTTACTTGCTCTGGTTAAACTCTTAACCTGATGCTTAATAATAAGTAAGTGAGAAGTCCTATTAATGGGAGCTTAAAGTTAAACATATTTCTAATTATTTTGTGGGATCAAGCCTAGAGTGCTCAGTACCTTGTAGCCTCCTGCCCTATATGAGTTCTCTGCATCAGATTTCTCACAGAAGACCCTTATCCAAGCTCTACCTTTTTCAAGGAATAAAGGGAAGGTTATGTGAGAGAATGAAGTGTCAAAAGAGAAGTTGCTGGACAAACTGATAAAAAGTAACTACTTGTCAAGATTTGGATGTTCTGAAAGCATTTAAGAATGAAGAGGCCAAGCTTCTAACAACAGCAATCTAATTAATATCAGCTTATCAGCTAGGTAGTATACCAGAGTGCATTAAAAATAAATAAATAAATGTTCTACTGGGAATTGCAGACCAGGAAAACTGGTTGAAACAATAATTAGGGAATTGTGAAACACCTAGATGAATGTGGTATAATAATAGAAATACATAGCTCTTATATAGTATTGTTATACTTTGATCTGCAAGTTTTTTTCTATAGGAGAGAATGATAATCCCCATTTTTACAGATGGGTGAACTCAGGAAGAGAAATGTGAAGCAGCTTAACCAAGGTCACAAAGCAAGTTAAAGGTAGATTCAAGAATAAATCCATTTCGCCTGACACCCAAACTAGTGCCCTATCAAACCAGCACAACTTCTGCAAAGAAAAATCACGCTGCTTCTGATCTTCTAGAATTCTTTGGGCATATAAAAAAAAGAAAGTGACTAAAGGTGAACTGGATTATTTAAATAATAATAAATTATTTGGACTTTCAAAAGACCTTTGACAAAGTCACTTACAAGATCTGTAAGTTATAGAGAAAGTCTTGTCATGGATTAGAAACTTGCAAAGATGTAGAACACAAAGAATAGGAGTAAACATTCAACTTTCACCATGGCAAAATGTTAACAAAGGGGTCGTTCTAAGGCTCTGTACTAAAACTCTTATTGATCAATGTATTAATGATTTAGAGAAGTGAACAATGAGAAGATAAGAATGGCCATCCTGGGTCAGACCAAAGATCCATCTAGCCCAGTATACTGTCTTCTGACAGTGGCCAATGCCAGGTGCCTCAAAGGGAATGAACAGAACAGGTAATGATCAAGTGATCCATCCCTTGTCACCCATTCCCAGCTTCTGGCAAACTGAGGCTAGGGACACCATTCCTGTCCATCCTGGCTAATAGCCATTGATGGACCTATCCTCCATGAACTTAGCCAGTTCTTTTTTGAATCCTGTTATAGTTTTGGCCACAACATCCTCTGGCAAAGAGTTCCACAGACTGACTGTGCGTTGTGTGAAAAAATACATCCTTTTGTTTGTTTTAAACTTGCTGCCTATTAATTTCATTTGGTGACCCCCTAAATTTGTGTTATGAGAAGGAGTAAATAACACTTCCTTATTTACTTTCTCCACACCAGTCATGATTTTATAGACCTCTATCATATCCCTCCTGAGTTGTCTCTTTTCCAAACTGAAAAGTCCCAGTCTTATTAATCTCTCCTCATACGGCAGCGTTTCCATACCCCTAATAATTTTTGTTGCCCTTTTCTGAACCTTTTCCAATTCCAATATATTTTTTTGAGATGGGGTGACCACATCTGCACACCGTATTCAAGATGTGGGTGTACCATGGATTTATTTAGAGGCAATATGATATTTCTGTCTTATTATCCATCCCTTTCTTAATGATTTCCAACATTCTGTTTGCCTTTATGAGGTGGCAAAAGATTGGTTTAAAAGAGTTTTTGAGTATGTCAGTGTGGATCTCACTGTAGCGACATATGCAGGTCATTTGCCTCAGGGTGCTTGCTTACCCTGACCAAGCAGTAACCACCAGATTGGAACTGAAGAAGTCATCATCAGCCAGTGCTCTTACAAGCAAACACCCTACTCCAGGATCTGGCAAGAAGAAGGCAAAAAGAACACCAGCAATGCCCACACTGATGCCTTCAACCAGACTGTAATGGGGTGGGACTCACCTCCGTGGCCCCTCCTGCTGGCCATCCTGAGAATTAGCTCTCATTTCACTGGAGTGCCCACTTCTAATGGTGTCTCACCCATCTCACTCTCGCCTCCACCTCCAGGACCCACATCACTCCCCAGACCATGGCGTCCTCTTCTGGGGACCGGCCATCTTTAGTCCCGCCACTTGCCTCAGTGGCCTACTAGAGTCCAAGGTCCAGCCCCTCTCCTCAGGGGCAAACTTCAGTCTGGATACCGGCCACTCTCCTCATTGGCAAATGGGGTGCAAGGATGGGGGACCCAGGCCCACCGCTACTCTGGGTTCCCCCCCCCCCTCCCCGGGACCCTATAGCCGGCAGTCACCTACTGCTCTCCTCCAACCTGTTGCCTGTTTTCCCTGGGCTACTTTCCTCATAGCCCTAGCACCCTCTCAGCCCTTGTAGTAAGGCCCCAGCCTGGCAGTGGTCAGCCAGCAGCTCATCCCCACACTCTGCTGCCCCTGCCCAGCACTGCTCTATCTATGGCACTTCTTCCGGCAGCCAATCCTCTTCCTTTGCCTTCCAGGGAGAGACTCCTTCCTGCTCTGCTGAGCAGCCCATTATATATGCCCTCGCCGGCCCTGATTGGCTGCTCCAGCAAGCTTTCCCTCTATTGGTGGGCTGAATAAACCCTTTCCTAATTAGTGGGTTCTGCGTGGCCTTCCTTGTGCTGCTTTTAACCCCTTCTTCTCCCTGTGCAGGGAAGCTACCCCACCACACAGACAAACAGCAGCTTTGGCTCGGACCGCCTCAGTTCTGGCCCCAGTAATGACACACCTGGCATCTGTGCCCCGATACCAAACAGCAATACCTAGAAGCAGAGACAGATGGAGTATAAACATAGCTCCAAACACTATATGGAATCATCCATAATAGGGACCGCAAACACTATTCCTCCAAAGATCGAGCCTCCACGTACTCCACCACTTTTAAGAATGGAGACACAAAGCATATCATTGGCACCAAACAGGGAGGGAGTGACCCAATACCGACCCAGGCATTGACATTGGTACCAATGGCTGAATCCAGCAAGGGCTTGAGCTACATCCTAAAGGAGGAGTTAACGTCCACTCCCAAGTAAACCTTTTAATTGAGACCGTTTCCAGACTCTGGGACCATGACACTCTAAGGTGACAGCATTTGAGAAAGTGTACTCTTCATTTCCCTTACTGACCTATGCATTTTGATGACATCAAGTAAAGATCCCTCTCCCCTACCTTTGGAAACTGACCTAGGGAGACTACTAGAAGCCCTCCATTTATTGGCTCTACCTGAAGTGAGGCATCAAGACATGAGAGGCACTAGGACAGCCATCCTCAACCTGTCCAGTATCTTTACTACATGTTCTTGGCCATATTGGCCTTTTTGGGGACATTCATCACTTATCTTGGAGCAAATCCCCTTCCCACACATCAAGGAAGAGGCTTCCCATACTGGAGCTGGACACTGGCTTCCAGAAGAAGCTTGAGGCAACAATAGAGGGATAGCAGCAACCACTGACCCTCCAAAAGAGTTATTGCCAGATGACAGATTGCAGTGACACCAGCTACGCTGAGACCAGTGATTGATGATTTCAAGGTGTTCTAGGGCATCCTGTACTGGATTGGAGAGACCCCAGACATTGAAATCAGGATGATCCAGGAAAAGTCCCACAAGCTCTGTGATATATTGACTTTGACCAAGATCACACTTTTGATCAATGAGGGCATATTTGAGCTGGCAAAGTTGAAGTTCCATCCATTCTTCCATCCATAGCTAAACAAGTGGAAAAGATGTACCAGATCACTCCAAGGGCTTTCAACATTTATTTTCCCATCCAAATCAAGAGTCTTTGATGGTATCTGTAGTGCAAGAGATGTCCATGCCTACCAAGGGCACGCTGAAGGAAAATGACCCTCATAAACTGGGCCTCTTGAGGCACAAGGCATGCTCCTCCACATCACTGCAGCTCCAAGTTGCAAACTAGCAGGCCTCATTCACAAAATATATCTACCTCAGCTGGGAAAGAATCTTGGTCAAGATTCCACAGGAGAATAGCAAGGAAGTGAACAGTATAATGACAGACGGTCAGGTGGTTGTGAAAATGGCATTACAAGTGGCTATGGATGTGTTTGACTCAGCCACAGGGTTGATAGCTATGGCCATAACCATAAGAAGCATCCAGCATTCTCAAAGAAAGAAGTACATCCACTTTGGAGGACCTGCCCTTTGAAGGGATAGAGATCTTTAGTAACAGAACAGTGAAGTGCTCCATTTGCTTAAAGATTCAAGGGCATGCTGCAGTTGTTAGGGAGCTACACATTGAAAGAAGTACAAATACAAACCTCAGGACAAGTATATAAAGGACCTGGTCCCAAGGGGACAAGGAATTTCAAATAAATGTCCCAAAACTCAGAGCCATTAGACTTGCTTGTATGACATTTGTACCTGTTCTGTGAATTTCCACCATGCTGATCTAAACAGACAGCCTACCCACGAAGGACTACATAAACAAGCAAGGAGGTGCCTTCTCATCACCCCTCTTCTGGAAGTTGACAAGTTCTTGGCATGGTGCCACCAACACAAGATAATCCCAGTGGCTCTTCACCTCCCTGGAGTTAGCAACAAGCTGGCAGATTTCCTGAACAGACAATCCATTACAAATCACAAGTGGTTGCTGTGGAGTTCCACTATACAGCCAATAATCCATCATTGGGAGAGTCCTGTTCACAGCCACCAACAGTGCCAAGTGTCAGAACTTTTGTTCCAGATGGGACAGTTATCGGACACCTTTCTTCTCGAGTGGAATCCAGGCCTTCTATTTGCCATTCTTCACATTCCTCTGATTCTCAGGGTGATATCCAAAATCAAGCAAGACAGAGCCACAATCAATCTTGTATCTCCTTATTGGCTATAGCAGTTTTGGCTTACTGGTTTGCTATAGATGTCCATTCAGTTGCCTGTTCGATTCCTAGACTGCCCATATCTGATTTCTCGACACTAGATCTGATGGAGTATCTGGCTATAAAGTCACTGCACCTGACAGCTGGTTGAATACCTGACAGTGTAATATGTCTTGAAGGCCTACTATAAATGAAATAAATGTAAATATCCTAACTCCTAGAACTGGAAGGGACCCTGAAAGGTCATCGCGTCCAGCCCCCTGCCTTCACTAGCAGGACCAAGTACTGATTTTGCCCCAGATCCCTAAGTGGCCTCCTCAAGGATTGAACTCACAACCTGGGTTTAGTAGGCCAATGCTCAAACCACTGAGCTATCCCTCCCCCTTGTAAGTACTATGTACTTACCCACTAGTCTCAGAACCTACTCCTGCCTGGTACCTCAATATCATTCTTCAGAGGCTCATGGAGCCTCCCTGTGAACCTCTTTCAGAATGATCCTTACATCATTTCTCTCTGAAAATTCTCTTTCTAGTGGTCATCACCTGGCCAGGAGAGTTAGTGAGCTTCATGTGCTTATGGCTGAACCTCCCTATATGATATTTCATAGGGACAAAATGGTGATGAAACCTCACCACAAGTTCATTCTCAAGGTAGTCCCAGAATTTCACCAATATCAATTAATTTATCTGTCTTCCTCTCAATGTCCCACTCTGCACCAGGAAACAAGAAGTTGCACACATCATCTGTTTCCAGAGCTTTGCTTTATTACATTGACCAAAGTAAACCATTCAGACTGTCTCCTTATTTATTTCTGGCTGTAGGTGACTATTCAAAAGGTCAGGCCATCTTCTCACAAAGGCTATCTAAGTGGATAACACCGTGTTAGCAGTTGGCTGGTGTACCTCTCCTTGTGAACATCAAGACTCATTACACCAGAGCTCAAGTGACATCTTCCTCCTACTTCAGAAGTGTGCCTGTTACCAAAGTCTGCAAAGCAGTGATATTGAGTTAACCTGCTGATCTTCATCAAATGCTATGCACTGGACTTGGGTGTGGATCAGAAACCTAGTTTGTGAGAGCAGTGTTAATCTCCTTTTGGCTGATACTCCTGCCCATCATCTTGAAGGGGTACTACTTGCCAGTCACCTACAGTCCTTACTGACTCATACTCAAAGAAGAAAGAATGGTTACTTACCTTATAATAGTTGCAAAGAGTCCTGTGGCACCTTATAGACTAACAGACGTATTGGAGCATGAGCTTTCGTGGGTGAATACCCACTTCTTCGGATGCAGCCCACAAAAGCTCATGCTCCAATACATCTGTTAGTCTAGCCACAGGACTCTTTGCTGCTTTTAGAGATCCAGACTAACATGGCTACCCCTTTGATACTTATAATAGTTGTGGTTCTTGGAGATGGTGTAGTCAGAGGGATCCCACAACGTGCCTTACATCCCTGCTTTCCAAGTCCTTGGCTAACACAGGCTTCAGATTGTGAAAGAACTGAGGAAAAGTCACAGCCTCTCTGCCCTTAACAAAGGAGAATGAGGAGAGACAGGGCACATGTGGGGTCACAGTGGACTCTGCTAATCAAAAGACTCTGATCTTGCATTCGTGTGGTTCATGCATACCTGCAGGAGATCCATACCACCACCACCATCTCAAAGAACCCTGGCTAATGAAGGGCAAGTGGCTGTTCTGACTGTTGACTAAGGGTATGTCTACACTACGAAATTAGTTCGAATTTATAGAAGCCGGTTTTATTGAAATCGGTTGTATACAGCCGATTGTGTATGTCCACACAATAAAATGCTCTAGGTGCTCTAGTCGGCAGACCGCGTCCACAGTACGAGGCTAGCGTCGACTTCCGGAGCATTGCACTATGGGTAGCTATCCCACAGCTATCCCACAGTTCCCGCAGTCTCTGCCGCCCCTTGGAATTCTGGGTTGAGATCCCAATGCCCGGATGATGCAAAACAGTGTCGCGGGCGGTTCTGGGTACATGTCGTCAGGCCCCTCCCTCCCCCGTCACAGCAACGGCAGACAATAGATTCGCGCCTTTTTATCTGGGTTACCTGGGTTACCTGTGCAGACAACATGGAGCCCGCTCAGCACAGCTGAGCTCACCATCACCATATGTCCTCTGGGTGCCGGCAGACGTGGGACTGCATTGCTACACAGCAGCAGCTGCTAACTGCCTTTTGGCGGTAGACGGTGCAGTAGACTGGTAGCCTTCATCGGCGATCTGGGTGCTGGCAGCCGTGGGGCTTGCCTTTTGGCAGTAAATGGTGTATTATGACTGTTAGCCGGCCTATTACAAGTCGGGTCATCGCACGTTAGCAGAGTCTTCCCTGAGCAGCAGCTCGTACAATAGGCCTGAAGACCATCGTCATACACCGCCCAGTATTTGCTGCCAAGCACCCAGAAAGATGCCGAGGGCTATCAGTCACGCTGCACCGTCGTCTTAAGATGTAAAAAATAGATTTTCTCTGTATTCATTTGCTTCCCCCTCCCTCCGTCAACAGGGTTTTCAGTTTAATCTTTGGGGGGGACCAGTCTGTGACAGTTGTTTGTGTCTCTCCCTGATGCACAGCCACCGTTCTTTATTTTAATTCCCTGTGCCTGTACGCCATGTCGTCACTCGGCCCCCCTCCCTCCTTCCCCTAGGCCGTCAGATACTACGTTTGCGCCACAGCTCGAGCCGAGAAGCGGTTCGCGCCTTTTCTTTGAATTCTGGGTTGAGATCCCAATGCCCGGATGATGCAAAACAGTGTCGCGGGCGGTTCTGGGTACATGTCGTCAGGCCCCTCCCCCCTCGTCACAGCAACGGCAGACAATAGATTCACGCCTTTTTACCTGGGTTACCTGTGCAGACAACATACCACGGCAAGCATGGAGCCCGCTCAGCTCAGCTGAGCTCACTGTCACCATATGTCCTCTGGGTGCCGGCAGACGTGGGACTGCATTGCTACACAGCAGCAGCTGCTAACTGCCTTTTGGCGGTAGACGGTGTAGCATGAGTGATAGCCGTGGGGCTGGCAGCCGTAGTGCTGCATTGCACCAGCCCCTTGCAGGCGATGGTATATTATGACTGGTACCCGTCGTCGTCGTACTGGTATGGCTGTCAATCATGGCCACCTGGGCAGACATGCTACTGTTTCGATGATGACGGTTACCAGTCATAATATACTATTTTCTGCCAATTGCCCAATATTGTCTGCTAAGCACCCAGAAGAGGCCGAGGGCGATGCTGGGTGCTGGCGGACGTGGGGCTGGCAGACGTGGGGCTGCATTGCTACACAGCAGCAGCCCCTTGCCTTTTGGCAGATGATGGCATATTATGATTGGTACCCGTCATCGTCATACTGGTATGGCTGTCACTCATGCTGCAGCGTCGGCTGCCACCTTAAGATGTAAAAAATAGATTTGTTCTGTGTTCATTTGCTTCCCCTTCCTCCGTGAAATCAACGGCCTGCTAAGCCCAGGGTTTCCAGTTTAATCTTTGGGGGGACCATTCTGTGTGACAGTTGTTTGTGTTTCTCCCTGTTCCTGTACCTGTACGCCATGTCGTCACTCGGCCCTCCCTCCCTCCCGCCCTCCTTCTCCTGGTCCATCAGATACTACTTTCGCGCCTTTTTTCTGACCAGGCGCCATAGCTAGCACTGGGATCATGGAGCCCGCTCAGATCACCGCGGCAATTATGAGCACTATGAACACCACGCGCATTGTCCTGGAGTACATGCAGAGCCAGAACATGCCAAGGCGAAACCCGGACCAGGCGAGGAGGCGATTGCAGCGCGGCGACGAGAGTGATGAGGAAATTGACATGGCCATAGACCTCTCACAAGGCACAGGCCCCAGCAATGTGGAAATCATGGTGTTACTGGGGCAGGTTGATACCGTGGAACGCCGATTCTGGGCCCGGGAAACAAGCACAGACTGGTGGGACCGCATCGTGCTGCAGGTATGGGACGATTCCCAGTGGCTGCGAAACTTTCGCATGCGTAAGGGCACTTTCATGGAACTTTGTGACTTGCTTTCCCCTGCCCTGAAACGCCAGGATACCAAGATGAGAGCAGCCCTCACAGTTGAGAAGCGAGTGGCAATAGCCCTGTGGAAGCTTGCAACGCCAGACAGCTACCGGTCAGTCGGGAATCAATTTGGAGTGGGCAAATCTACTGTGGGGGCTGCTGTGATCCAATTTGCCAGGGCAATGAAAGACCTGGTGATAGCAAGGGTAGTGACTCTGGGCAACGTGCAGTCAATAGTGGATGGTTTTGCTGAAATGGGATTCCCAAACTGTGGCGGGGCCATAGACGGAACCCATATCCCTATCTTGTCACCGGAGCACCAAGCCACCGACTACGTAAACCGCAAGGGGTACTTTTCAATGCTGCTGCAAGCCCTGGTGGATCACAAGGGACGTTTCACCAACATCAACGTGGGATGGCCGGGAAAGGTACATGATGCTCGCGTCTTCAGGAACTCTGCTCTGTTTCGAAAGCTGGAGGAAGGGACTTTCTTCCCGGACCAGAAAGTGACCATTGGGGATGTTGAAATGCCTATCGTGATCCTTGGGGACCCAGCCTACCCCTTAATGCCATGGCTCATGAAGCCATACACAGGCAGCCTGGACAGGAGTCAGGACCTGTTCAACTACAGGCTGAGCAAGTGCCGAATGGTGGTGGAATGTGCATTTGGACGTTTAAAAGCGCGCTGGCGCAGCTTACTGACTCGCTCAGACCTCAGCGAAAAGAATATCCCCATTGTTATTGCTGCTTGCTGTGCGCTCCACAATATCTGTGAGAGTAAGGGGGAGACATTTATGGCGGGGTGGGAGGTTGAGGCAACTCGCCTGGCCGCTGATTACGCGCAGCCAGACACCAGGGCGGTTAGAGGAGCACAGCAGGGCGCGGTGCGCATCAGAGAAGCTTTGAAAACGAGTTTTGTGACTGGCCAGGCTACTGTGTGAAACTTCTGTTTGTTTCTCCTTGATGAACCCTCCAACCCCCCCCCCCCGACCCGGTTCACTCTACTTCCCTGTAAACCAACCACCCCACCCCACCCTCCCCTCCCCTCCCGCTTGCAGAGGCAATAAAGTCATTGTTTTTTCACATTCATGCATTCTTTATTAGTTCCTTACAGAGGTAGGGGGATAATTGCCAAGGTAGCAGGGATGGGTGGGGGAGGAGGGATGGAAAAGGACACACTGCATTTTAAAACTTTAACTCTTATTGAAGCCCAGCCTTCTGATGCTTGGGCGATCATCTGGGGTGGAGTGACTGGGTGGACGGAGGCCCCCCCACCGTGTTCTTGGGCGTCTGGATGACGAGGCTATGGAACTTGGGGAGAGGGCTGTTGGTTACACAGGGGCTGTAGCGGCGGTCTCTGCTCCTGCTGCCTTTCCTGCAACTCAACCATACGCTCGAGCATATCACTTTGATGCTCCAGCAGACGGAGCATTGCCTCTTGCCGTCTGTCTGCAAGCTGACGCCACCTATCGTCTTCAGCCCGCCACCTCTCCTCTCGTTCATGTTGGACTTTTCTCATCTCCGACATTGACTGCCTCCACGCATTCTGCTGTGCTCTATCAGCGTGGGAGGACATCTGCAGCTCCGTGAACATCTCGTCCCTCGTCTTACGTTTTCTCTTTCTAATGTTCACTAGCCTCTGCGAAGGAGAAACATTTGCAGCTGGTGGAGGAGAAGGGAGAGGTGGTTAAAAAAGACACATTTTAGGGAACAATGGGTACACTCTTTCATTACAAGGTCGCATATTTCGGCTTGCAGGCAGCCATCGTAGGCCACAGTGTTTTGGCTTATTTAACCTTCTTAACATGCGGGAAAGGTTGCAAACAGCAGCGCATTTCCCATCTCAAGGATGAATTGGGTTGTCCATTTAAAATGGGGTTTCAATGTAAAAGGAGGGGGCTGCGGTTTCCCGGTTAACATGCGGCACAAACACAAGTAAACCACCCCCCACACACACACACACGATTCTCTGGGATGATCACTTCACCCCTCCCCCCCCACCGCGTGGTTAACAGCGGGGAACATTTCTGGTCCGAATAGCAGGAACGGGCGCCTCTGAATGTCCCCCTTAATAAAATCACCCCATTTCAACCAGGAGAGCTTTCTGGAGATGTCCCTGGAGGATTTCCACTCCATCCCCATACACGTTAACAGACTTGCTTGCTTTTTTTTTGTAATGTTTACAAATATTTACAAAGTTACACTCACCAGAGGTCTCCTGTGTGCCCTGAGGGTCTTGGGTGAGTTCGGGGGTTACTGTTTCCAGGTCCAGTGTCACAAACATATCCTGGCTGTTGGGGAAACCGGTTTCTCCGCTTCCTTGCTGCTGTGAGCTACCTACAGTACCTCCATCGTCATCTTCCTCGTTCCCCGAACCGTCTTCCCTGTGTGTTTCTCCAGTGAGAGAGTCATAGCACACGGTTGGGGTAGTGGTGGCTGCACCCCCTAGGATCGCATGCAGCTCCGCGTAGTAGCGGCAAGTTTGCGGCTCTGCCCCGGACCTTCCGTTTGCTTCTCTGGCTTTGTGGTAGGCTTGCCTTAGCTCCTTAATTTTCACGCGGCACTGCTGTGTGTCCCTGTTATGGCCTCGGTCCTTCATGGCCTTGGAGATCTTTTCTAATACTTTTCCATTTCTTTTACTGCTACGGAGTTCAGCTATCACTGCTTCATCTCCCCATATGGCGAGCAGATCTCGTACCTCCCGTTCGGTCCATGCTGGAGCTCTTTTGCGATCCTGGGAGGACTCCATGACGGTTACCTGTGCTGATGAGCTCTGCGTGGTCACCTGTGCTCTCCACGCTGGGCAAACAGGAAATGAAATTCAAACCTTCGCGGGTCTTTTCCTGTCTACCTGGTCAGTGCATCTGAGTTGAGAGCGCTGTCCAGAGCGGTCACAATGAAGCACTGTGGGATAGCTCCCGGAGGCCAATAACATCGAATTCCGTCCACACTACCCCAATTCCGACCCGCAAAGGCCGGTTTTATCGCTAATCCCCTCGTCGGAGGTGGTGTAAAGAAACCGGTTTAAAGGGCCCTTTAAGTCGAAAGAAAGGGCCTCGTTGTGTGGACGTGTCCAGGCTTAATTCGGTTTAACGCTGCTAAAGTCGACCTAAACCCGTAGTGTAGACCAGGCCTAAGAGGGGAGGATGCTTAGGCATAGTTTGACTTCTATATTGGAGGGCAGCTCCAGTCAGGCCCAACAAGGCCACAGCTGAGGGGGCAAATTCTGTGCCAGCCCGAAGCTTACAGTTTTTGTTGTTGGTTTTTTTTTGGGGGGGGGGGGGGGGGGGCAACATCCCCCTATCACCTCAGACTACACCCATGGGAGGATGGTAATCTTTCTGTTATGGGCTTCACATTATATTTGGATCTTACTTTGCACTAAATTTGAGATTTTCTCCAGCTCACTGGACCACAGTATTTCTTGGCTATCATATTGACTCTCTCCTTTCCCTCTTCCCAGCTCTCTAAGGGTATGTCTTCACTGGAAAAAAACAACAACACAGCAGCGAGTCTCAGAACTCGACCAATTGGGCTAAGAATAGGAGTGTAGATGCTCTGGGCTCTGACACCCAACCCGTTGCCAGGTCTCAGAGCCCACGCTCCAGCGCAAGTGGGAACATCTACACTGTTATTTTTAGCCCTGTAGCATGAGCTCCATGAACCCACATCAGTTGATCCAGGCTCTGAGACTCACTAACACACTTTCTTTTTTCACAGTGCAGACATATCTTAAGTGACCGCCCTGGCTCTGCCTTAAGGAGTTTGGAATGATTTTCTTTAAACATCTCATCTCCCCACTGACAAAATTATCCCCTGAGATACTGAGCCCTTCCCTCCTACCATAGCTATCTTGGTATTCTTAGGAGGGGGCGGTGGGAAGAGGTGTCTTTGCCTGGAGACCATGCACAAAACTACTTTCAATCCATATGTCATGAATTAGCTGGCTGTTTAAGGATAAAGAACAAGAGTACTTGTGGCACCTTAGAGACTAACAAATTTATTTGAGCATAAGCTTTCGTGGGCTACAGCCCACTTCTTCGGATGCATAGAATGGAACATATATTGAGGAGATATATATACACATACAGAGAGCATGAAAAGGTGGGAGTTGTCTTACCACTTGGCCAGCAAAGGGTGCTACAGGACAGGCATGCCTTGTGACACTATAGAAAGCATTCTATAGTGTTAATGTTGGTAGGGCTCATCTCTAGCTTTTCACTTTTAAAATCCCGAAAGTACTAGCATTGCAGACCAGCAAACAGTTTCTTCTGGTGATTTAATGATCATTTAGTACAATGAATGACTAGATTCCAGAAATGCAGTGCCCTTTAATTCAGCCCTTAAGGAAGCCACATGTTTAAGAAGTTTGGATGGATTTGAAATTCCAGGTCTGAAGTTCCCCCACCTTGAGCCACAATAGACATTTGTGTCAAGGTTTTTCAATGGTGTTTACTAGGCATTACAATAAATGACTGAATGTTTAAAGCTACAAAAGTGAGATAATGGCTTAGTTTGTATCTTTCTCCTCACTTTTATGTAGAAAATTTCAACACATGCTGATTAAATTTGACTAAGGTGTGAAGTAATAATTTGTGCAAACACAGGGTGAAATGCATTGTTTCCCCTCATTTCTGCTCTGTAACTTACCCTGGAAAGCAGTCACTCATTTGGTACAATTAAGCCATTTGAATGTTCAGAATGATTTGCTACAGGATGGCATTGTTTTTTGTTTTATCTTGTTGAAAATTAAAATGTATATCAGTTATAGACATATTCCAAATGCAAATATATTCATTACCTATGAGGAATGAAAGACTAACCACTAATTACTTTCAAAGCTTTGAAAAGGGAAAGGAAACCCTACCCCACAATACTTCCTACAAGAGAAGTAATGCCATTCTTTTGTTTGACAAGAACACCATAATAGCATAGCTGTCAAAATGCCACAGAAGAAATTCAGAAGCTTTACCTGTGTAAAAGCAGGTTCTCTAGTGATTTCAGTGGCAAGTCAGTGTGCAAGTTTCTATATTATAACCAAAGTTCAGGTCCAACAGAGTTCAGAAATCCTGACATGTTTCACTTAGCATTTCAAACAATGTGACTGTTGCAGCACGAAGAGATGTGTCATAATTGCAATAGTTCAAAAGCTGATGTAAGGCAAATTATTAAAGTCCAGGATAAAGGAACAACCCTTTTGTTTGTTTTTATGTGGAAACATGCCTTTTAAATTATTTTCTTGAGCTACAAAAATCCAGACTCCTTTGTCACCTGAAACATTTAACATTGCATACGCAAAGCTACATTAAAAGTGGTAAGGTTACAAAATCAATACTCAAAAATTAGGAAATCATAAAATATCAGGGCTGGAAGGGGCCTGAGGAGGTCATCTAGTCCAACCCCCTGCTCAAAGCAGGACCAATCCCCATACAGATTTTTGTCCCAGATCCCTAAATGGCCCCCTCAAGGATTGAACTCACAACCCTGGGTTTAGCAGGCCAATGCTCAAAACACTGAGCTATCTCTCCCCCCCAGAAATGCCAGACTTAAGGTTAATTCAGCCTTAATTCAGTCTCCTTGTGCATACACATGATAGTCTTAATTATGTGATCAAATACTATATTTCCATAGGATCCTGACTCATTAAGTGTGTGGGATGGATGGTATTCACTGAATATACAGCTATTCAATATTCCATTTTATCCTTTTTTACTGCACATCATTCAACACTGTTCAAACACTGCTCTGAATACTGACTTATTAATTTCCTCATGGGCTTTCTATGTTCTAGTATCTCAGTGCTTAGCAAATATTAATGAGTTTATCTTCACAACATTCCTGTGAAGTAAAGTGGTATTATTCCCATTTTACAGATGGGAACTGAGGCACAGAGACATTAATGCCAAAAGTGTCCATTAATTTTGGGTGCTCAATTTAAGGACCCTATGGCCTGAGTTTTCAACTTACATTTATAACACTTTACTTGTTTTGAGCATAGCTCTCATTGACTTCAGTTGCAATTGTGACTGCTCAGCAACTCTGTAAATCAGATGCCAGGTGTCTCAAGTTGGGTACCCAGAAAATACGAAAAACAGTTAATAGTCACCTGTGGTTTAGGTGACTTGTCCAACATGAAATAGGAAATCTGTAGGAAAGGCAAGGACAGAATCCAGTTTTCTAGGGTGGTATTCACCTGTCTTACCACAAGACCATCCTTTCTTCCCCCTGTAGTCTCCTGCCTCATTCACTAAACAGCTTCCAGATTTCTCAACAAATGAGGTGTGGGGTTCTACAGACAACAACCTCCTGTACTACACAGTCCTGATTCATTCCTTGAGCAATGTCTATCATGTGTACTGAATAGTGCAAAATAATAGTAGTAGTATATGATCATGTAATTAAAGACTGTATCATAATGTATACATGCGAGAGAGCCAAATTAAGGTTGCACAGGCAACCTTAATTCTTGCATTTCCCAACTTTTGAGTGAGCCAATACCAGAGAGGGTGACACCATTGAAATCATAACTGCAGATTTTTACAAATCAAATGATACCTCTGTTACCTTTCTATCACTAACTTACCTATGGAATGAGATCTTACTATATTAGCCTCCCAAACTATAATGAAAATGGTGCAGTTTCTCATCCATATACAAGTCTAACCTGATTGTTCTGAGTCAAGCAACTCACTGAGTTCAAGAAACTGCCAGAGCTGCCTCAATACAACTTTTTCAATGGCCTTTCCCAAAAGTGAGAGCTTGAGTGCTGGTTGATATTTAGCAGAATTGTCAATATCAAGAATTGGCTTCTTAGTAGAGGTCACACTGGCACCCTACAGTCCTCTCACTCCCTTAGGAAAAGTCTCCACCAGTACCAGTACTTGTTCCTGTCTTTTGAAGACCTTTGGGGGCATGGGTCTAACTCACAATCTGTATCCTACCAACATGTCCAGAGCTTCAGGGAGTACCATTAGCTGGAACACAAGCAGAGGACAGCCAGTGTTTGACTCCTTGAGATACTCTTCTGTGTTCACAGTAGTAGACAACATTATTTGCAAAGTAACATGAAAATTCTTCACAGCATGAAAAACTCAATTTACTAGGATTAACACCAAGTTATTGACCACTGTTGAACCAGACTTTGGAGGTAGGAAAAGCCTTGTATTCCCTCTCATGCAACCACATCACATGATCTTTAAAAAAAAAAATCTGTTGGTAAAATATATGGGTAAAAAATACTTTTATAGAACCAGAATGTCACCCTATATGTTGTAGTCACTTAGACTCAGTCCAAGACTTCCGCTATCAGTGCCCTAGTTATCTCCTGTCTCACTTTATCTCTGATGGGTCATTTGTGTACTTTGAAGATCTGTGAGGATAAAGCTTGTGGAGATGGAGGAGTACATAGTTTTAAAAAACAACCTGATTGTAATCTATTCCAAAGCGCCATTATAGATTATTAGGTCAATAGTGTACTTTTTAAAATCTCATAATATGCAGGGAGGGACTTTGCAGAGGTGAGGCCTCAACTTCACACAGGAGTAACAGTCTAGTCCAACACCAATCCCAAATTGTGATCAATGTGATCCTTCAAGTCTGATACATTTTGAGTTGTTAGCATTTTTTTTAAAAAGCTGACAATTAGATATACACTGTTGCCTTTATAAAAATGATTTTTTATGTAAAAAAAGAACCCCTTCTCAGGAAGTGAATGGTATTGAGGATTAGTAATGAGGTACAGAGACTGACCTGTGCATTGGTAATTTTGAATTCAGCCTAGGTGAATAATGTGTAAATACATACATACATATTTTGTTTTCATCCATATCCATATTTTGGTAAATTAGGAAATAAATCCATGGAAGGTGATATCACATAAAAAGGACATTGTGTATACCCAAGAAATGAGTTAGTTGTTAACCTGCACTGAGAATGCAAATTTAATTTTAAACAGCTAAATTGATACTCAGTGTGCCATATAACTAATACATATTAACAATACTTTCAGACCTAACATTTCTAAAATGTCTTTATTTTGCCTATTCAATAAACAACATTTGCTCTGCCGTCTAGATATTCTAATTATAGGAGCAGCAGCTGATATTCAAGGAAGATGTTCATTTAGGAAAATGAATAAACACAATTGTTCTGCTATGGAGCTACAGCAGTATGTCATGCATCTTTTTTAATGGGTAACACTATATACAATGACAGTAGTTGATCTAAATTGGGGTTAGTGTTTAATAGGAACTCTTGGTTTTAGATGCTTTTTTTTTAGCAGCTGCTCTGTCCCCTTAAACACATTTTCTGTCAGATGTACTAGAAACAAGTATTGGTTATTTACATTTTTTGTAAGACATTTCTAGTGTTGTTATTATGAATGATGCTACACAAAAAACTAGTTTTAGTCTTAAAGTTAGTTAGCAATAACCCATTAACCATATGGAATGATAACAGGTGCTGTTATATCAGAACTACTACAAGATGCTTGTTTTGAAGGCTTTGAAATCTGCGCTAGTGTTGCAGCTGATCCTTTCTACTCTTTTTTGATGTTTCTATCCTTGAGTGTAAACTGTGAAACTGTAAGAGGAATATTTCATTTATTTCCTTTTCTCTTCTTGTGTTTCATGTTCTTTTGTATTACTTTAAAACTAAATGACGTAGTTACATGAACATTGGCCTGTGATATCTATTGGAGGGATGGTTGTGCAACACTGGATAGATATTTTATAAACAGTGAGATTCTCCTTTTTGCAGTTGAGTTACAAATCACAACTTGTAACTGTTAATATAAGGCATGCTGTAGAATCTGGGAAATACAAAGTATTAGCAGTTGGAATAGAGAGCCTTCAATCTCTAGTTCTCTCATTTTAACTCCAACTAGTAATGAGTGGAAGTCTTTTGCTGACATTGGTTCCTGATAATAAAATGAGTTTATAGTCTCAACTGAGTGCATAGTGATAATAAAAATGGCATGTTTGGTGAGCTTGTCTACACTTGAAACGCTATAGTTGCACAGTGGGAGGAGTTCTTTCATCAGCGTAGGTAATCTACCTCCCCAAGAGGCAATAGCAAGGTTGACAAAAGAAGTTTTCCATTGATCTAGCGCTGTCTACACGAGGGGTTAGGTTAGCTTAACTACATCACTCAGGGGTATGGATTTTTCACACCTGTCCTCGGGAGCCAAAAAATCTTACTGCGTTATAGGTAAAACCGTGTTATATCGAACTTGCTTTGATCCATCAGAGTGTGCAGCCCCACCCCCCTGGAGCACTGCTTTAGCATGTTATATCCGAATTTGTGTTATATTGGGTCGCCTTATATGGGGGTAGAGGTGTACTGTATAGAGAATTGTATAAATGGCTTCTTTGTCTAAATTCTATTTAGTAGAGATGATTTCTATATAGTATTATAACATTATAGCCGTACTGTCTATACCTTACAGATGACTTCTAGTACTGTCATTCAGGTACCTTTTGCAAGTATTAATTTTATATTAAACTACAGACTGCTCCATAATATGATATGTTAATTTCAATATAGAAAACCAGAGGTACAGGGTCATATTCCTCAATGCTGCTCTTATGGGCCCCCAACCATCATAGCACTGAATTACATTCTTAACTTTAAGCACATCATAAGTCTCCCTGACCCCCCATTAAATTAGGACCATAAGGCATATACTTGATTCAGTAAAATGCAATAATTCATGATTGTTTGTAGTGTTGTTGTAGCCATGTTTGTCCCAGGATATGAGAGAGACAAGGTAGGTGAGGTTATATATTCTTTGGACCAGCTTGTGCTGGTTGGAAAGGACAAGCTTGGGCAATTAAGGATAAGCAGACAGTAGGATGTGCTACTCAGGGCTGGCTCTACTGTTTTTGCCGCCCCAAGCAGCGCGCCGAATTGCCGCTGCGGATGGTGGGGGCAGTCCGTGTGCTGTTAGGGGGGCACATGTGTTTCCATGGCGGCAGCAATTCGGTGGCAGCTTCCGTCTTCAGACAGAAGACAGAAGCCGCTGAATTGCCGCCGTGGGCAGCTGAACACAGAAGCTGCTGCAGGCAGCTGAACGTAGAAGTTGCCACCGCTGCGGAAATGCGCGTGCCGCCCTAACGGCACACGGACTGCCCCCGCCGTCCGCGGCGGCAATTCAGCACGCTGCATGGAGCGGCAAAAACACACAGACTGCCGCCCCTTGCAGATTGCTGCCCCAAGCATCTGCTTGGAATGCTGGTGCCTGGAGCCGGTCCTGGTGCTACTGGTGTTCTGGCTCATTACAACAATTGTAACACACCCTACTACCTGCTAACCCTTAATTATTCACTTTATTTTAAGTGGTATCGTACAGTATGTGTGAAACTGTTATGCTTAACAATCTGTCCCACCTTGTAGTTAGCTCAGACACTCTGGTTACTTTCTCCAGACCTAAGGAAAAGCTCTGTAAAGTTCAAAAACTTGTCCCTCCCAAAAAAGATATTACCTCATCTACCTTGTGTCTCGTATAATTCATGATATACCCATTCAGTACAGAAAAATCCATTTTATGGAGGACAGGGAAATAGCTGTACAGCTTTTTTTTACAAATATCAGATGCACCTCACTTTATGGGTGATATTATCCTTCTTGAACACCTGGAACACCAGGAGGCTGTAAAATGGGATGCCAACAGGAAACTAGAGAATGGGGAAAAGATAAGGCTCCTTGAGGACACAATCATGGGGAAGCTGTCATTTGAGGAATAGCCTTTGCCTGGCTGTAGTAAGATTGGCACAGTTTACCTTTCCTAGCCTGAGCCTGTGAACAAAGTGGATCCTAAACGTCAAAGATGCTAGAGAGGGAGGGAGGGGTTCAGTGAGGAGCAAGGGGCTGCCCTGCATCTATCCATAAAAGCTGATAGGCTGGCAAGGCCACACACAGAAACAGGGAGCCCGCCGCAGCAGGGACAATCTGCTTCTCCCTGATAGAGGTGGAGTTAGCTGTACTGACAAAGAAAGTTTAAAATGTAATTAAAATCGAGGTGTAGAGGCTGTTTGTTGTTTTACCCTTTGCTCTACATGCTTTGTGCCTTTAGGGAATGAATGAGTAATGCTTTGTTTGGAAGATGCTGTTTTAGAGTCACTTTTGTCATCTTGATTTATTTGGGCATAAGCTTTTGTGGGTCAAAACCCCCCACTTCTTCAGATGCATGGAGTGAAAATTACAGATGCAGGCATAAATATACTGACACATGAAGACATCAGGCTATCCCTCTGATACTTTTTACCATCTTGCTTTTCACACATCCCCAGAGTGAAAGGGCTGAGAAGTTCCAACTACAGCTAGGCCTCTTGTATTAATATGGTTGTGAAATAGGATGGCTGATACCCAGAGAGTCAATCCCAGAGTAGCTGAACTGCATGGTTCTACTCAGAGTGAGATATAGGAAATCAGGCATGTCACTTGAAGGGTGCACTCAAGAGGGACCAAAAAGTGCGATTCACCTTGTAGCCATGACTCAGAGTAAAATAATTTCATGCATAACCAGGGCCGGCGCAATCCACTAGGCAACCTAGGCGGTCGCCTAGGGCGCTACAATTTGGGGGGGTGGTAACCGCGGTGGTATTTCGGCGATGGGACCTTCCGTCGCCTCTGTGGGGTGCGGCATTTCAGGGCGGGACCTTCCGCTGCCTAGGGCGGCAGAAAAGCTGGCGGTGCTCCTGTGCATAACACATTGAGATGTAAGCCAGACAGCTATCTATCCTTATCTAATATAAAACAAACCTTTTTATAGTTGTAGAGGGAGATTTGTCAAGTTCTTCTCTTTTGTATTTCTATTAAGTTCCTGAAGCCAGTGTTGTGCATAATTCGGGGGGAGCACGAGTAACTTTTATAACCATTTTTGGAAAAGAAAGTTGGATGCACAATATAAAATATATATAAAAATACTGTTGTGACACCACATTCAAAATAACACTAGCCCTTCTGAACTTATAGTGATACCATTGCAAATATCTTATTATATTTAGATGACAAGACATTAGTATTCATTAATAGAGCTATGATTTTTCAGTTTGCTGGCAAAATCAAAAAAGTTTCAGGTCAACCCAAAAGGAAAATTTGTTGAATTTTTCAGTGAACTGAAAATGTTAAAAAACAAAATGTTTGGGGGGCAAACAAAACATTTTATTAAATTTTAAACAAAATATTTAATTTCATTTTTGATGTTTTAAACTTAAAAAAAATAAAATTGAAGTAAGTCATTTTAAATTAAAAAGTGAAACATTTCATTTAGAAAATTGCAAAATATTATTTTTCAATATTTTTGAATTCTTGTTTTTTACTGAAACAATTCAAAATTGGGTTGACTTCACTGGAATTTTGTTTGAGAAAATTGGGGGCAAGTTCCAACAATTTTCAGAATGAAAACTTCTGATTTTTCATTTTGAAACAACTTTTTGTTAGAATTTTTTAGAATAAATATATGTCAAAATCTAAACAAAATGTTTACATTTTATTGAATTGGAATGTTTCAATTGGCCCTAAACCATTTTTTTCCCCATAATTTTCCTTTATGGAGAACTTCAGAATTTTCAGTTTTCATTCTGATTTGGAACAAAGTCCAATTTTGAAATCTCAAAATCCTTTGTGAAATGGAACTTCTATCCTCCACGTGGCTCTGATTGTAATACATGTGTAGCAGAGTAGTCAGTCTAAGGGTATGTCTACACTACCCACCGGATCAGTGGGCAGTAATGATCCAGCGGGGGTCGATTTATCGCGTCTAGTCTCGAGGCGATAAATCGATCTCCGAGTGCTCTCCTGTCAACTCCTGTACTCCACCACCATGAGAGGCGCAGGCAGAGTCAACGGGGGAGCGACAACAGTCGACTCACCATGGTGAAGACACCACGGCAAGTCAATCTAAGTACGTCAACTTCAGCTACGTTATTCACATAGCTGAAGTTGCGTAACTTAGATCGACCCCCCCCGTCCTTCCCCCAATGTAGACCAGGCCTAATTTTTTGACTTGACTGTGATCTTAACATTCACCAAGTGTAGCTTTCAGTATGGAATTTTACATACAGTAAATACTTCATCATCCAAAGCTCACCTATCCAAAACATTCTGTTATCTGAAACAGGATCATGTTTTCAGATAAGTTCAAATCAAGTGAAGTTTGAGCTCCCATTTTTCCCTTCTAGACTGAGGAAAAAAAGACTTCCCTTTAAGTATCATTTTAGTTCCCTGCAAGAATGAGTTGACTGTCTCTGCATGCTTAAGAATTGCCTGCTCGGTCAGACTATAGCACATATTTTTTTCTTTGGGTTTGCTTAGACAAGCCCTACTAGAGTTGTTGGGTGTTAAACTTTGCTCCAGTTTGTCCATCAGTAAAGCAGAGATACTTTCCTCAAAGCATTTTGTGCGGCGTAGTTAACTTCTTTGAGCTCCTTAGATGGAAGTTTTATAGAAGTTTCAATTATTTACACTCACAACCTATCACTCTTTTTTCTGTAGATCCAGCAGCAGTAGATCACAGCTATATTTTTCCAGGAATGAGCTAAGTTGTGACACATTCTGTGTATGTGTAAGCAATACTGTATATTGCATTTTGTCAATGTCTGCCAGAATGTTCTTTATTGGATCATAATTAATTACTTCAATGTATGTTTGTCAACAGGAAAGAACCAGATCCTAAGATATGGTACTAAAAATCACTTCTTTCTGTATGTGGTGTTATATAAGGGAATAAAAATAGTTGTAGTTAGTTGCTCGCATTGCAGTTGTGACTAAAAGGCTCCAATCATGGTATGGGGCCATGATCTGTGAGGCAGTGTATATACATGTAAGAAAAAGACTGTCCCTGCCCCAAAAAGCGTACATTCTAAGTACATGAGGAGATGGTTCTTAATCTATATACCAGCAGTTCAGCTACTGAGAAGACTCTTTTCTATTGCCAGAAATTAATGTACTGGCAGCAGTTTTCTAAACTAGAATGTCAGGAAGCACCAGGAATGTTAAACAGCATTGGGCAAGATTATTTGTTTAACATATCCGGTGCATTATTAAACTGAACCAGTTAAAACTATTTCCTTATTTTATATTCAGTAATTGGGAAAAGTATTTTCTGGCTCTCTCCAGCTTTTTCTAAACTGCTTTAACTAATTTTACTAACTCCTGCTCTTGAGCACTCCCCAACTGTGGAATATTGGCAACAATTTACCTCTTGGCAGCAGTTCTTGGGGTTTTTTGGACTATCAGAGCTGTTTGGATTTCTTGTTCTTGATTTCTGAGTACACTGTAGTAACCTTATTTGGTAGCCCTTCATTCAAGTGCTTTTTGGTATCCTGTGCATCTTTTCTAAAATAAAAGTATGTCTTTTAAAGTTCCAGTGCTTTTTGCTTATAAAGTGCTGTTATTAAAGTGCTTCAGAAATAGTCCTGAGATTTGATTATGTATGTTTATAATTGGATGCTGGGTCCTGTTTTGAATTACTCGGTGGTGAAATCTGTATGATAGCTATGCAGAACTGCATGCATATGTTTGTCATAACCAAAAACAACAAAAGTTTAAAGTCATGATCATATATTAAACTGGTTAATATGAACATGCTCTCATTTATTCATTTATGTTATCTATATCATTTACATGGAAATATCATGCTACAGCCTGCCCCTGTTACATATGTATATTGCATGGAATCAACATTTCTTCACCTGGTTTACCTGGCATGTAACAGGGGAACATGTTCAGTGTTCTGCTGGAGAGGGTTCATGTCTAAAAGGGGGGAGAGGCAAGGAAAAGTGTCAGTAATGACACACAACTGATTAATTTACAAGACTCTCTACACACACCCATACACACAGTCTCTTATCTAGTTCAGATAACACACACACACACCTATTGTCTTAACTATTCACATAGTTTCTCCCCCCCCACACACACACCCTACCTCCTTCCCTTCCTCCCTTAACTATTTCTGATCAAATTGTACCTGTCTGCCATCTGCTCATGGATGTTTTTAAGCTTATCTTTTAGAACTGCAACCTGTGTGAATGGACTTTAGGATTTGTCTTATTTTACTTTATGGCTTGCATGCCATTTAGATTTTGTTTTTAATTTAGAACTGAATTGGTACCTTGTAGCCCTGTGTAAAAGACTATTTGCTGTTGACACATGGAGTTTATGTCCCATTGGCTGGTAGTTCTCCTTTAAGCTTTATAGACCACTATTTACTCAGATTGTGTGATTCATTCTTTTTTTCAGTTTTTGCCCCTGTAACGTTATTGACCATGAAATTAGCAGCTTCTGCTGTGGCCAGTATTTAACTGTTACATACTGTTTGACTCACAAATAGTTTTCATGGATCTTCTAGTAGCCTGATACAGTGCAACTTAAAACTTGGTGGCCATAAATGCTTCTGAACTCCATCTTTTGCTTTCCTCCATTGTTCGAATAGTTTTAGTTGTATATTAGTTTCTAAATGTGAGAAAATCTAAGTTGGCACATGATGCCAATGTCAGCACAGAGAATATGTTCACCATAAGTGAATGCAGTAGGATTTTGGCTGGCCTGCAGGAAGAAAAGGGGCCATAGCTCCTTTGTGTGACCCTCTTGGCCATGGATTACAAGGCGAGAGCAAAGGGCAAAATGCCTGGCTGAACCAAAGGGGAACCAGAAGTGACAAGCTCAGGTGGGGATACTGAACCACCAGACACACTGGGAGGGAGCTTGTTGGGCTAGGAAAGGGAAGGGATTTATACCCTGTTAACTTCCAGACAGAACTCTCTCTCATCACAGACCAGACCAGCAGCAGCTGCCAATGTCAGCACAGAGAAGAGATATTCTGGAGATGATGCTTCCTGATGACCCATATATATCCTTCAGTGCTTGTTCTGTGCCTTAACAAAATGGTCTGGCCACCTTGTGCATGTGCAAAATCACATCCTAACAGTTTGGGTATTATCTTGTGCTGCCAGCACAATACACTATATATGTAGATGATAAAGGTGGGATTCTCAGCAAAGGACTCTTTATAGTGGTCTTGCCTGCTCTGATATTACATATTATCTCTAATCCATTTTATGGCTGGATTAATTTTTAACCAGCAACAAATATTTTGATTTTTTTCCCAACTATCTAATATGGAGAAAATTAGTTTATATGCTGTATTAATGATAAACATTATTAATACAAGTTCAGAACAACTATCAGACTTTCTTGGTTTACCTACTTATACTGCTCCTGGAGCTGCTAAGTTTGGAGATTTAGTACATTCTGCCCTCTTTCCTGGGCCTGGGAACCTTCTTTCTCCTTCTTAACTGACTGTTGCCACTTTTGACACCTACAACTCTGGGATTATCGTTCTGTTACAGAAGTGCATGAAGAAAATTGATTAACTGATGTCACACACTATTTTACTGAGACCTCTGCCTGGGATGAGACATTAGCCACAGAGTAGTGTGCTTCCTGTGCTTCTCACAGACTGTTGCTTGTTTGCACAGTGAAGTGGTCAATTGTAACCCCTCCAAGACTCTTCCACTGGTATCTTAGCAGCTGAGTACTTCTTTTACCTATAATTAATCTCATTTTTGTGTAGCTCTCTAGACAGTGGTAAGAGAACCTTGCCACTACAAGTTTTGCCCCAACTCTGGTGAAAGCATAAGAAAGAGAAAGTATGCGGAGAGGCTGGTATATTGGGACAAGGGGGCAGTTTTTTAGGTCTAAGTCATCTGAGGGAAGGACTTGTGTGTGCTGAGAGGCTAGCTGTCTTCTGTATCTTATAGCCTCTTGGAGTAGATGTGTTAGTGTTATAGTACAATATAAACATTCCTTTAGCTTCCAAGGGACAACATTTTAAAGCCTGGACACTCTTCTTTTACATCCATAACTTGCAGAAGCATATAGCAGTGTATGAAATTAATGTAATGTAAAGGTTTAACTTCTTTGAGCAGATGCAATCAGGGAATCAGACATCAAAATAACACCGATTACACACACACTATCATCTGCAGGCGCAAAAAGGGAGATCAAATGGTAACCGAAATAAAAAAGCTTTTTGTTTTTTAATCTATTATTTTATTTCCACACTTTAGTCAGATTTTTAACCAACTACAGCTGGTCAAAGTTTTTTGAAGAAACAGTTTTCAATAGGAAAATGCAGTTCTGTCAAAATCAACATGTTTCACTGGAAAGTGTTGATTTTTAATAATTTTTCATCAGGATGGTGTTGAAACTGTTGACTTTCTCATTTTATTTTTAATGTTGAAATGCTTCATTTTGACTATCATTTTGTTTTGACTTTATATTATTTAATATTATAATATGTACATATATATACTTATCTTATATTTAAATATATATTATACTATTTTGTCATCCAAACAAAATGTTTCAGTATTCCAAATCAATATTTTAAAAAATTCCCATTCCAAGAAAAAAATCAAAATTTCAGCTTTTTGTTCTGGTTCAGAATGTAAACAAATTTAGAAATGTCAAATCTCCCAGGGGATGGAAATTCCATTTTCTGACCAGTTCAGTAAGCAATGAAGTCCAAGGTAATAGTAATACTTCTTTAAAGCATGCACAATAACGTCTGTGGTCTTGAGCTTCCTTTGGACTTAACTAATGTATACTTCTGTATTTTCAGAGAAGTTTGGGCATTTTGGATGTTGGTGTGTAAATGAGCAAGTTAACAAAAAAGCAGTATTTATTTTAAGTGTAATTGGAAATACAGGAAAATAGAAGCAATATTGACTAATGGAAAGAGAATCTAAATGACTAAGGGAATGAAAATTTCTTTTAAGCTTCTGTGGGATTAATGTAAACAATAGAAAGTATAAAACAAAATGGAAACCTGTTTAAAAAACAGACCCTGCACAATAAACAATATTGATTATCAGACTAAACTAAAACTATTTAATCTTGTTTCTTTATTTTACCCTTCTGTTGGTCAGTATTCTGGTCATAATAAGTTAATCATGTTAATTGTTGCATTAGATGTTGGCCCAGATTCTCTGATCCATCTGTGCTGCACTTTGGTGCAGACCTAGAGATGTAGATAAAAGGTGGCATACAGCCATCCTCAGTCTTGGGGTTAAGCCAGCCATAGACATAAATTAGAACTGCTTCGTGTCTTATGTTGGAACTTAGACATGGCTGCCAGTGACTCCAAGGCACCAGTAAGGACGTTAGCAATTGTTGGCGTACCCCAGTTATTCCCCTCTTTCTCCAGATATACCTTCCAAACTAAAAAATGAGAAAGGGAATGCTCCTCCTACTCAAGGGGAATCCTGAGTGAACAGGTTTGATGGATGTCTGGCAGTTTTGTAAAACTAGTGTGGCTCAGAACTCCTGCAGTGGACCTGAGAATCAGGCCTGTTATCTGTGTAGTACCTGCACACATTAAGAGAATAGACCTCTGTGATATATCTGTTGCATAATACTATACTAAGGCTCTATACTAAGGCTACTGCCCCAAAAGATGCTCTGACATTAGGAGTTCCTAATTAGGCTCTAGACCGAGGTGATCATTCCTTCCAGACAGTTTTAAGGCAGTCTTTAATTAGACTCTAGCCCCAGCTGATCCAATATATGCACTTGTTCTGAGATCTAGAAGGAAGGTGAGAAGCAGACCAGTTGGAAGTCTCTGAAAAAGATAAAAGGGGAGAAAATAGGGGTGATGTCATGGTAGGGGTTTACTATAGACCACAAAATCAGGAAGAGGAGGTAGATGAGGTATTTCTAGAACAAATAACAGAAATATCCATAACATAAGACCTGCTAGTAATGGGGGACTTTAAGTACCGAGATATATGTTGGAAAAATAATATGGCAAAATACAAAACGTCCAATATATTCTTGGAATGTATTGGGGACAACTTTTGTTTCAGAAAGTGAAGGAAATAACTGGGGAGGACAACTATTTTAGATTTGATTCTGACCAACGGGGAGGAATTGGGTGTGAATCTGAAGGTGGGTGGGTGAATTTCAATATCATTTCAATTTGGGTGAAATGATAGATTTCATGATTCTAAGGAAAGGAAGGAGCAAGAGTAGCAGAATAAGGACAATAACCTTCAAAAACCAAAAAACAAAACACACTCTAACAAACTCCAAGAACTCATAATTAAGGTCCCATGGGAAGAAAATTAAAGGGATAAAGGAGTTCAGGAGAGCTAGCAGTTTCTCAAGGAGACAGTATTAAAGGCCCAATTGCGAACTATCCGACTGTGAAACATAGGAAAATTAGTAAGAGGCCAATATGGGTCCATCAGGAGCTCTTTAATGACCTGAAAGTGCAGGTCCTCTACATAGTGGGGAAGGAGAGCTAGGACATAGGAAGGCTAAGGTACTCAGTGCCTATTTTGCTTCAGTCTTCACTAAAATGGTTAATGATAGGCAGATAGTCAACACAATTAATGTTAAGAATAAGGGTGCAGGAGCACAAGCCCAAATAGGGAAAGAACAGGATAAAGAATATTCAGATAAGTTAGCTGTATTCAACTCATGAAGGCCTGATGACTTTCATCCTCGGGTACTTAAGGAATCTTTGAGAACTCCTGGAAAATGAATGATGTCTTAGGGCTTGTCTATACTTACGCGCTGGTTCGGCGGCAGGCAATCGAACTTCTGTGTTCGATTTATCGCGTCTTGTCTGGATGCGATAAATTTTCGAACCCAGAAGTGCTCCCCGTCGACTCCGGTAATCCTGCTCAGTGCGAGGAGTACGCGGAGTCCACGGGGGAGCCTGCCTGCCATGTCTGGACCGCGGTAAGTTCAAACTAAGGTACGTCGACTTCAGCTACGTTATTCACCTTATCTTTGAAAAGGGAAAGAAAGCAGAGCAGGGAATTATAGACCAGACAGATTAATTTCAATACCTAGCAAGATACTGAAACAAATTATTAAACAGTCAATTTGTAAGCTCTTAGGGGATAATAAGGTTATAAGGAATGGTCAGCAAGCCATGGATTCGCCAAAAACAAATCATGCCAAACCAACTTAATTTCCTTCTTTTGCAGCATTATTAGTGGATAGGGGGAAGCAGTAGACTTAATATATCTTGATTTTAATAAGTCTTTTGACACAGTACCATCACATTCTCATAAGCAAATTAGGAAATTGGGGTCTAGATGAAAATACTGTAAAGTGGGTGCACAACTGGTTGAAAGAATGGTTCCCTGTCCAACTGGAAGGGCAATCTAATGGGATCCCACAGGGGTCAGACCAGGTTCCAGTATTACCCAGTATTTTCATTAATGACTTGGATAATGGAGTTTAGCATTTGCTTATAAAATTCACAGATGACACTAGGCTGGGAGATTTGCAAACACTTTGGAGGACAGGATTAGAATTCAAAATGAGCTTGAGAAATTGGAGAATTGGTCTGTATATTAACATGAAATGTCATATGTAGGACACAGGAGTCAGTTGTCCCATTCTACTCTGCAATGGTGAGGTCTCAGCTGGAGTATTGTGTTCAGCTCTGAGCACCATATTTTAGGAAAGATGTGGACAAATTGGAGAGAGTCCAGAGGAGAGCAACAAAAATGATAAAAGGTTTAGAAATCCTGACTTATATAGAAAAGATTTAAAAAATGGGCATGTTTAGTCTTGAGAAGAAGACTGAAGTGGGTCCTTATAACAGTCTTCAAATATGTAAAGGGTTCTTATAAAAAGGATGGTGATCAATTATTCTACATATCTTGTGGAGGTAGGACAAGAAGTAATGGGCATAATCTGCAGCAAGGGAAATTTAGGTTAAATATTAGGAAAACTTTTAGCTATAAGAGTAGTTAATTTCTGAAATAGGCTTCCAAGGGAGGTTGTAAAATATGCATCATTGGAGGTTTTCAGGAAGAAATTGGGCAAACACCTGTCAGGGATGGAGAAGGTCTATTTGGTTGTGCCTCCACACAATGGGCTGGATTTGATGACCTTTCAAGATGCCTTCCAGCCCTACATTTCTATGACTCTCTGATTCCTCTCGGGCAGCTTCAAGGCAGTCTCTAGCCCCAGCCAGGCTTTCCTTCACAGGGCTAGCCCCAAGAGGTTTTCTCTCTCTACCAGTCAGCCCCCACTAATCTGAGCTTTTCCTTATTTAACTCCTCGCTCTAGGATTGACACCTACTGCTGGTGTAATGAGGCAAGGGTGATTCTACCCATAGGCCCTCATTAACCCCTTCAAGACCAGTGTCCTTGATAGAACTGGGCAAAAAATTGTGGCTGAATTTTTTTTTAGGTGAAAAATGCAGATTCAGTGACACCGAAACATATCCGTTTTTCCAAATTGTTAGTTTTTTGGGGGGAAAGCCCAAACCCCTCCAGAAACAAAATTTATGAAAAAAGCTAAATTAAACATTTTGATTTTTTGTTTTGAAATAACTTTTCCTTTCAATTTATTAAAAATAAATAAAAAACGGTTGATATTAGAATGAAACATTTTAATTTTGTTGAAACAAAATATTTCATTAGACCCGGAACAATTGTTTTTTACTTTTCAATTTGCCAAACAAAATTGTTTTCAATCTGACCCAAAAAGATTTGTTTCTACTTTTCCAAATTTCCAACAAACCAAATAATTGATTTATTCTGCCAGCTTTTGTGAACCCATAAATATGTGCTACGGGCTACTTTGCAGTGATCGGGAAATATAGTGCAGTGTAATGATAGATAAATCATTTTATAGCAATAAAACTTCCCTTTTAAAAGTTTGTAAATACAGACATGACCATCATTAGGTGAGACTTCTGATGTTTGATTTAAATAGGTTACTGCTTGAAATCATTTTCATATACAAATATAATTATTTTGAGTTTATACTGTGTACTTGAAATATAATTTGACCATCTGAAATGTACAACTGGACTGAGCATTTCTCTTCCAGCAAAGGAGTGTGTGTTATCTGCATAAATAACCCTAATTACTGAACTAGTGCTACTCAGTAAAGTCAGTCAGTGGGGCTTAGAGATTGGACTTACAATCGATCAAACTGTGCTCACTCTCTCCCTCTACCAGAAGAAGATAGGTGGTTGGGGGAAAACAACTTTTGTGAAGCTAGAGCCTTTCCACTTCATCTGCTGAACCAGTAATTGGTTGGAGTTTGACTCTGCATGGAAATAAGCAGCCAGCTTCCGGTATCCAAGAGGGTGAATGCAGCAGCTGAAGAAAGAGGGACATTTCCTTTCCAAGCAAAGGAGTGTTAAGCTATATTTGAACTGCACACTTGTGTAAAATTTATTACGTAGCGCTTTGTTTCCAGCTTTCCCAGGAATGTGTCTTTTTGGCTATTAGCTTTGTACTGCTTGCAATTGGATAAAATGAGTTTACCATCCAGCTGTGAGCACTTGACTTTGGAGAAGGTGGCTAGATTCCGAAGTGCTTACATTCATGGATCGCCTTATGCTATTAACAAGCCAATTGATATTAAACAGCAGAAGAGACGGTATGAGTTCTTTGTTATTCTTTAACAAAATATTTCTATTCTGTTGCCTGCAGTTTGCCACTTTAAATCGTAAAGAGGTGAGGGAGAAGGTACCTTGTCTATAGATCCTTGTTTTTGTACCATAAAGAGAGATGTAAAATATATATATATATACAAGAAACTTGCTAGAAACTTCTAACTTCAAATTAATAAAAATTTATATCTGTTCTAGACAGATATAATACTTTTTAATTATTCAGCATGTTTACCTGTTATACAATACTCTATCTGCAGTGCTATATAAATACACTAAGTTGATTTCTAAGAGTAAAGCTTTAGAATTCAAGAAAACTAGGGTTACTATTGCTTCTTAACCTCAGGCAAATGAGACTGAAAGTTTAAAAAGATTTTACACTAAGAATTTAATTACTTGTAAATTGCTTTTTAATCCTAGCTCTGAAATTTTCTGTATTGTGTGGAATGTTTGTTCTAAAATGTTTGTTCCACATTTTGTCAGAAGACTGAAGAACTCAAAGTAATCTTCATTAATCTGTGCTTGTTAAATGTTGTTGACCACCGTATTAGAAATTGCATTAACATCCTGCTAGATGCTTTCTTTATAAAGTAAGCAGTTCTATGGCAAAGCTCCACATTGCTGTCATTTTCCTTCCCCCAATATACATTCTCTCCTAATAGCCTGTGTTTTGAATGTGAGATTCAAAAGATTGGGGGGTATGTCTATACAAAAGGAAGAGCTCTTCCCTGTGTAGTAAATTTAACATTCCCTTTTCAGTCCATCTTTTTCAAACTGTGCCTGACTGAGGGGTGAGGGGGGGTTCCTTTTGGACTGGAGTGAAGTTGTTGAAACAACATGTCCATAAATATCAATTTCCCATCTGCATAATTGTATTGTTCAAAATAAAAAGTCATCATTTCAGTTTGGACAAGAGCTCTGATTTGCTTAGGAAAAATCAGGCTCTCCTAACACTCTGACTCATTTGGGTAAGGGGAGACTAGTGGATTCTTGACAGAAATGCTCCCTTCCTCCAGCCCTTTCCTCCAAAGTATTCACTGTTGAAATCTAAAAACATAATCACAAGCCCTGTAATATATCACATAAATTTAGACTTTTCTGTTAATAGATTAAAATGTCATAGGTAGGATTTCTATGGACTTAGATGATTAATGTGGAGATTGAAAAATATGATGTGATAACTGCTTAAAACATATTTAGCTTTTGTGAAGCTTTGATCTAGTTTCAGCAGCAGTACACCTTTTTGAGCACATATCTATTAATGAGATTAATGCTTTTAAAATATTAATTCAACTTTTTATTTTCATATTCAGCTAACTCAGCACACGTCAGTGCAACTTCAGAGTAACATTTCAAGTACATGTTCTATTTGTTAAGCTATTTAGGCATTGCTTTAGCCTTAGATTTGTATTTTTATTTCTATGCAAAATCACCCAGGTATTGTTTTGGTATATTTTCTTTAAAACTGTTGAGAGTGAGAGCTGAACATTTATTTCTTAGATGCATTGAGGGGAAAGCTCTATTCATGGATCCATTTTCCAGTAACAAACGACAGTCTGTAATCTGCGCTTCTGTGTTCTTTTAAAATTGTTAGTTTTGAATGGTGACTTGAAGTGACACAGTATGGGAGTTCAGAGTCTGCTATGGAAACAAAGTCCTCCCTTAGAGATGCCATTGAAAAATCCTGAGGGTACAGAGTTTGGAAGTTCATGGAATGCACCGTAACCTTCCCAAAAGTAAACTGTTTTCCGCTCTCTTTAATCAATGTGCTGGCTAAGGCTCATTTTAATCCCTGTCTAGTACAGCATGTAGAAGCTTTAGGGTTTGTACAGAGCAAAGAAATGCACATCAGCAAGCAGTAAATGACTTTTTTAATTACAAAGCAAACTGAGAAAAGTCCTCAGGAAGAAGCCACATCTCATACTTTTTGCAGCTTCCTTTCTGAAACATGAGGATGAGAGGATGTAAAATTCTATGCTAGAATTTTGTTTGTTTTCATTGAAGCTTGGAGCCCTGTCTTCAGTGCTAGACAAGAACAAATTACTCTATCCTCCAAACCAACAACTAAACATTCAGGGTCAGATCCTCAGCTGGTGCACGTTGGCACAACTCCATTGAAGTCAGTGGAGCTACACCAATACACACTGAGGTCTGATCCTCAGCTGGAGTAGAAATTCATAACTGAATTTTACAAGGTATGCAGTATAACACTCATGAGATTGACCTCCTTTGTAAAGCACTTTGAGATCTTCTGATGAAAAATGCTATATAAGAGCTAGGTATTATTATTCCTGTTGTTTAGGAGCCGTGTTTTATTTGTAGGAGTGAGCCAGGGATATTTTCCTCCGTTAAACCATCTGTTCTTGGTGGGGGGATGTATTTCTGTTTCTTCTACTCTTTACAACTTGTGTGATTTACATTATCATTGTCATTATCATTATTTATTATTTATATTATTGTAGTATCTCGGAGTCCAAGTTGTAGACCAGGACCCATTGTGTTTCATCTCTAAGACCTTGTTGTGGCTTGCCACTATTTAGGAATTAATAAATCACTGTATATTAGAAGGAAGAACTGATCCCTAGTCTACATCTGACCTATTTGTGATGCTCATGTTAATAGCTAGTGTGTCACTTCAATCACTGGGGAGTCAAATAAAGCACTTGGTACAATTTAGTACTATATACTACTCCTACTAACTTTCTTTTAAGTATGAAGGGACAACTCAAAGAAGAGTTCTGTGGTGCTCAAAAAACTTGTTTCATTTACCCATAGAAGTTGATCCAATTAAAGATATTACCTCCCCCATCTTGTATTAATCAAAATCAAGTCAGTATAAAAAAATAATTTAAAGTAGTTTCAGGTGCTGCAGCTACCCTGAATCTCCTAACCAGTTTCTGTGGTTTTACATTATTCTATTTTTAAATGTGATTTTTCTTTCATCTGATGCTGTCTGGAAAAACTCATGCAAACAATGGGGTAAAATGGCTGAGATCCTGACCCTCCAAGTTCCACACAATGGGAACCCCATCATCTTTAGTGGGATTTTCTGTGAAATATGCAGGATAAGAGGCTGACTGACTGAAACAATGGAGGGGGAAACTCACTATTCACACAGTACTGTCAAATATACAACATTAAATATATATTTTCTTCATTTCCCATTCGTTTCCATTACAATATTCATGTGTGTTACTTGTAAATATAATGGGTAAAGAATTTCTAAACATAATGTAATTTTTAGATTGACAGTGTCCTGTATAATTTAGGAGTTTCTATGCCAAAAATTTGATTGTTAGAAACTTTTTGTTTAACTAAAGAAGATAAAAGAGTGTAGAGTCTGTGGGAGAACTCACATGATCAGAGTCATGCACATGCTTAAGTACTTGCAGGATTGGGACCTTAGTGCTGATCTTGACTCAAGTGAAGCAGTCTTATGGTAAGTGAGTGAATAAGGAAATTGCATGCCACAACAGATGCTCAATTTGCCCGAGACTGGATTTCTAAACCTTCCAGGCATACTGCAAGCCATCTCTTTTCTTGGGTGTTTGGGAGAGATGCAGGGTTCTAGGTGTGGCTGAGTTGTAGGCTGAAGGAAGTTTTAGGTGCAGTCTTGCAAATGGATAGAGTGATTATTTTTCTCTCACTGACAGAATCTGTTAGTTGGTGAGTTGTGTAACTGGAGATTTGAATTAGATTTTAAAATTTGTAGTTGCCTGTTTTATAATGAGGTGCCTAAAAGCTTGGATAAGCCTAAACAAATAAATAAACTGAATTGGCAGATACAGAAAATGAACTCTGCAGCCTCCAAAGGCTCCATTACCAGGGTTTTAGGTCACTTCTTGAATTACTACCATGAACTTGTGAAAAACGGCATGTTTGTGGAGGTGAGTTTTGTTGAAATTGACATAACTAGATATTGGTTATACAAATAGGTGAGCAGCAGAATATCCATTTTTTTATAGAAACAAAATTCTGTTTTGAATTCTCAATAATGTGCCATATAAATGGAAAACCATCCAGAAATGTATTTTCCTGCCTTTCCAAGCATCCTCTTCATTTCAGGAGGCTTTATGGATTCTGAGAAGTTTAAGCAATAAAGGCTTGAAATCAATGAGAATTGTATGGGGTATGAGTGAGGCCAGCATTTGCATCTCAAAGTTGTACTGAGCATGCTGTCCAGTATACAAGCTTCCCACTCAAGACTTTCATGTGGTAATAAACAGAAAGCTAGCCCAGATATGGAGAAGATAATTGATGCAAAATGTGCCAAGGTAGAGGGGTAAGCATCTCCCCCTGGCTTAAACCCCTCCTTCTACCTCTTCCACAGCTAGATACTGTCATGACTACCTGATTGAGGGATAGTTACATCCATGATATGGAGTCATGGTTAAGAATACCTACTCTTACTGCAGGTTCCCTCGTATACAGTGATAAATTCTGATTATTTTACTAAGTGTAGGATGTTAAGCATGTAGATTTCTGATTATGAAATTCTGTGTATTATGCATTGTCTAGTAGCATCAGACAAATATTTCCCCATTTTCAAAGAAAAGGCTCTGAGTAGAGCTGGTCTGAAATTTTCCAGAGGAACTTTTTTATGTCAGAAAATGTTGATTCATTGAAATAGAAACCTTTTGCAGAACTGTGTCACCGCTGACAAAAATTCATTAGCAAAAACTGGAAAAAAAAAAGTTTTGATAAAGTTGAAATGATTTTTTGAATGAATCCTCATGATTTTTCATTACAAAACATGTTTCTATTTCAGTATTTATTGTATATTATAAAATATAAAATGAAAAAGTAAAAAAATCGTCATGAAACATTTTAATTTTGTTGACATAAAATGTATTGATGAACCTGAAATATAATTTGGGAGGATTTTGGTTCATGGGTAATTTTGTTCCAGAACAGAAGAAATTTCAAAATGACAAAACTCTTCCTGAAACAAAAAATCCAGTTCCCGCACAGCTCTAATTCTGAGTATATTTAGATTTTTGTCAGATCATCAAGCATGATAGTATCCATGGAAATGATTAGAATGGTATCCATGGAAATGATTCAATAATAATAATACAGTGGTGGGAGCTGGGACCTGGACATTGGCTCATATATTAGTTGTGTCTTAGTGTCCATAAAAATAGAAAGAAACAATCAATGAACCACAGCATACTGCAAGCCATCATTACAGTGAACCATGAAGAAAAGCACATCATGTTCTGAGAAAGAAATTAAGAATTAAATAAAAAGGAAACCAATTAAAATGTGGTTCTTAGTTAGATAGATAAACAATCCTGGTTTTCCTCTTTTTTTCATTTACTGGCTACAAAGGATGATTGACTTGTTTTTTAGTGAAGTGAAGAATGACCACACTGCATCTTTGGGTGCGGGGCGGGGGAGGGGGCATTGTCCGGCTTGCCTAGGGAGAGGGAATAGCACTTTATGGGCACAGGAGGGAAAGAGAGGCTCAGAGGTTTCTGCAAAAGGGGTGAATAGGTAAGTGTGGTGATGTTGACTCCTCTCCAGGACCGGAAGGGCTGGGGAGTTGAAAAGGAGCAAGCCTGGCAGGAGGAGGAGCCCCTTTCCCCCAGACTAGACAGAGCAGCACGCTCCCTCCCTCCCCTTGGAAGTGGCAAAATACAAGGTTTGTTTAGGACCTGCTCTGGGCATCGTACTAGCCGCTTTTTTCTGGGGGGGCTGGGAAGGAATTTTTCCCTCACCACCAGATTGGCCTAGGTGGAGTGTGTGTGTGTGTGTGTCGGGGGGAGGGGGGTTACTTTCCACACAGGGTACAGGGAGGGCTTTGTTATGGTGAGTAGGGATGGGAGTTAGGCTATGATGTCACAACTCATTAGGTAAGTGTGGGGCAGATGTCCAGTGCAGGTACTCCATAGGGAAGGGATACAATGAGCAGATAAATGGCTTAGTATAGGACTTAAAAAGGAGGTATTGGTTTAAGGAGTGGAACAGGGTGTGTGTGTGTGTGTGTGTGTCTCCTATGACTGATATGGCAGGGAGCCAACCGCCTCCCCTTTCTTATAGCCCACCTTAACGCTCGTTTGAGGGGGGTGGGGGGATGGTAAGTTCCCAGGCGTGGTTGGCTGGGGGACCAGAATGGAAAAAGAAGGGCTGAGGGAAACACCCCCTTCCCCCCAGGTAGATATTGAGTGAACATGGGGTTACCTGCACTGTACATTTTTATCTGCCGGATAGTCCCAGACATCTAATAATAAAGTTGTGGCCTGATTAAAACCATATCAGATGTCTCCTGTCCTTCTTTCGGTATAGCCGAACAGTGTGCAATAGTTCTGTTGTAATAGATCATACAATATTTAGTTAGTATGTCATTTGTTCCTGTGTTTTTCAGAGTTTTTTTTTCAATATACCTATAGTACAACATACACTCCTGAAGTTTTTGTTTTAGTAGTGTGCATGTAATATGTAGTTTGTAATATTTGAACAATGAAATACATAACAATCTTGACCAACCCCAACACCCATTTAACATATTGTTAAAAATATTATAGGCCTCTTTTTTTTCCCCTCTTCACACTGGTTTTAGATCAGCATAAACTACACTGAGTTAAATTATGTCTCTCTTGATTTACTACAGTATAAGTGAATTGCTATAAATCTTCTTTAAACACTGATGACAGGATTCTGATCTCATGCTGGTTCTACACTTCTACCATTCAGATCAGGTGAATTACTCCTGACTGACCCTGATGTGAGATCACAATCAGTTCCTGATGCTCTAATTATTTTGAATCCTCTCTAAAAATCATTGGCTGATCCACTCTAAAACCTAAATTGTTTTATAACTTCAGCTTTTTTATATTCATTTCATATTTTTTATCTTCCAGTCTTTCTTAATATAAAAAACAAATAGGCACTTTGTAGGAGCCAACTGTATAAAGACAGCACACACCACTCCCTCTCTCTTGCACATTCTCACTCTCCTCCACTCCCAAAGGTGTGATGTTTTGTGATGTGAGTTGCGTGCCTTGAAGAAAGAGTTGAGAAAAGCTAAGTCTTTTCAGTATCTCTGAAACAGACTTAGTTTTCTATCTTCACTTAAAGTCAGGTAATCAGAACAGTCCTAATTTTTTGTCGGTGGCATGGCAAAATGGAGGGTGGTGCAATGTGTATAACCCCTACGTTTTTCATTGGAATTCTCACTTATGACCCAGACAGGCAATGACCATTAATAAAGTAAGTGATTAAAAACTTCTTGTTCTTGACCAATTATTTTTAGTGTTCTGAGAACATTTGTTCTCATGGTTTAACTGATCATTTTGTTTCAGTAATCAGCATTAGAAATACAACAGAAGCTTTTCTTCAGGTCATAAAAAGTGAATATGATTTTTATTTTTATTGCATATGCTGCAATGCCATTAGTGTGATAGGAGCTGTTCTTATATAAATTTATATTTAATAGAAAAGAAACAAAAGAAAGGCTGTTGCTTCATGCAACTCACTGAGGCTTCTGAATTTGTAAACACAGATCAGTTTGAAAAGGAACTCCAACTAGTTGCTTTTAAGTTCAGTGTTACCCATAATAAAACCATTACAATTGGCATCACAGTTTTTGGTGTGTTTCTTAAATTCCCAACTCCTTGAGGCTTATGATTAGGTGAGGCTCCTGGCTTTCATTTTTTAGAAAAAGAGAAAAACTTGAAAATATGATCCATGTTGCACCCTTAAGGGTCGAAACTCAAAAGACAAATTAAAAAACCCTCAAGATTATTTAATGAATTAATTATTTTTGTGAGTCTCATGAATGTTAAGCCAGTCTCATCGTTTTGGGGCCTGATTAATCAACTACTTGGGTTTGGCAATACTATTTTAATTATCACATCTAATGTTTTGTTTCATGGATTCACTTATGAAATTAGCAAATATTTGGAGCAGAAGTTCTTTAGAACCTAGGCTCAATTGAAGAGTATTGGCAACACATTGGGCATCTTTCACGATGTAACGATAAATAATATATGTCAACGTGAATTTTTCAAGCAAATTTCAGAAACCAAAAGTTTCTGATAAAGCACACTTTAAATAGCATGTACAGAATTTTTAAAAAGTTTTAAAAATTATAAGAGGTTTTCTTCTCTCCTGCTGGTATTTAGAAGGGTCTTTTTGGGTAGGCCTGACAACAATACCATTAAACAGGCTTAGTCTCACCTTTCCTCCTCTTCCCCCTCTCCACATGCCCACTTATCTACTTAGATTATTTGCTGGTTCTATATTTTCAGTATTGCTGCTGCTGCTATTGGCAAAGAGCCTGGGGAGGAGTATGTGTGCTCTGTGCTGTGCATAAGACAAGAAGTACAATTCACTACGAAGAAAACAATGAAAATGACCAATACCCAAAGGGGTGCTAACATGTACAAAACAGCATATCTAGAATGGTCAAATAGATGGGGCACTGCACTTAAACACAGGAGGCCAGGGTTCAGTTCCCAGCTCAGTTCTAGGCTGCTTGTGTTATCTTGGGCAAGTCACTTAATCTATCTTTTGTCTCAGTTCCCTGTCTGTAAAATGGGAATAATGTTTTCCTTCCTCACAGGAGTGTAGTCAGGATAGACTCTATGATTGTGAGATACTCAGGTACTAGAGTGATGAGGACCACCTGTAAGTAAAGAGAGAGAATAAAAGGGACAAATATTTTTTTCTCTAATTTCTTTCAGCTCTAGTAATCTTAGGGGTACTTGAAACCATAACAGGCATTCAATTTTAAGATAGAATAGTTGGTGCCCCTTTAATGAAGAATAGGAAGAGTCAAATAGAAGACCCCCAAATGCAAAGATCCTCAAACATCAGAATTCAGAACTGAACGCATATCTGAATTTTGCAGTTCAGGTATTTCTCAGTTTATTTTAAATGATTTTGTCCCTCATTTTTTTAAAATTATTTTTAAAATTATGAATATAAGAAAATCAGTAAAACTGCTCTTTCCAGTTAAACCAAAAGAGAAAAAAAAATCAGTAATAAGGAAGTTCATTTAATGTCAATACTTGGGCACATGGGTCCGTCCAGAGTGGTGGTTCTTGCAGGATCAGGGTCATAACTACTAACCATACTTCTGTAGCATATTGATGCTCTTCTCTGAGAGATGTTGGGTGCTCAACACCTTTGAAATTCAGCCACATAAATAGGTACCTAAAAATGGACTCACTAACCTACTTTGAGACTCCTTTTTGAAAATCTTGACCTTTTTTCTGTACTACCAAAGTCCAAGTCTATAGTTTCTCCTGTGCACTTCTGCCTACTGCTGTATAGACTGTAGATATCAAAGCAGAATAATAAAAGATCTTCTGACAGGTGCCAATAATTTTAGGCACGTACTGGCTTTCAGGCAGCCTGACTAATTGTAAAGGCAATAGGACATGGTCAGGAAGTGTGGGCAGGTTAGAAAATACATTTTTCTCAAGGTTCTTTCAACGGATCAGAATTACTGGAAAAATTCTGGGAACCTTTTTGTTAAAGGTGCAATAAAGGTCAAAATTATGGATGTGTTTTAAAAGTATCCATAATGATCTATTAGTTCAAAAAACTTGCCTGGAAAAAGTTTTTTTTTTTTCTTTTCTTTGTTTTTTTTTTTTAAAGGAAACTTACAAAGTTGGGTTTGAATGCAGACTAGGTTGAAAAAGACAGCCTTCTCATTATAACAATAGGGCATGACACAGTGTGCATTAGTAGATTATTGATGCACACCCAGAAGTAGTTTATTGCTGTTAGAATATGACTTATTAAAATGGCTGTTTTTTCAAATGTAAGACTAAAGTTTTTAAATATTGTCACTTTAGTCCTGACTGGACTAGGAAAATGGGTCATATCTGAAAACATGTTAGTTGCTGTAGGGACATCCAAAAAGTTTGGACAATTTTTCAAACCCTGGAGAAGCCTGTCAAATTTGTAGTGCCTTATCTGAACCAACACTGAACTGTCTGAAGTTGCTTTTTACTGTTTGAAATATTTTACACTGTCTTTGCTGTCACTTCATGTTGCATTGCATCTGTTTGGTTTTCCTCACTGTGTGGCAGTGTAACACAATATCACCTTACATTATGCAGTGATACAAAGCACAAACCATGCTATACCTCAGATTTAGTCTTTGTCTTGAGTCTGATTTTATTTACACCAGGATAACAGTTGAATCATATGAGTGTAAAACTGGTGAAAATATGATCAGAAAATATGTAAGGTAATATTGTATTAGAAGTATCTTATACTTATTTATCTAACACAGATTTACAATATATAGAAAATAGGCCGTTTCCTGCTATTTTGGTGAAAAATGTTTTCCACTTTCCAGTCTATAGCCAACAGCAAGGCTTAATAAAACCAATCATAAAGACTGAAACAAGTAACTTTCTTCTGAATTGGTTTAGCATGCAACCAGAAACTGACTTGACACATTCTTCTTCATTAAAAGTAATGGAGTGAAACTAAGTACTGATATCTTTTAAATGACCTCTGTCTAGGCAACACTGAATTCCAGAAAAAAAAACACCACAGAATTCTGATGGCTCTGTATACTAGGTAATTTGCTACAGCATAGTTAGCAGTATAGAAAAAAAAAAAAAAAAAACTTTGTTCCAGCAATGAAAGCAGTGACATCAGATGTCAGCCATTTCTATTCATAGGCAAATAAAATAAAATAACATTTATCTTGGAAGCAATTTTGTCATACATGTATGTCAGTAATGAAAGTTGCTTTTCAATTTTTTCGTAGAATCACACTAAGTGACTGAAGTGGACTTAAACAACTAAACATATGTCTTATGTTTCCAATGAGAGAAATCTGATTAATCTGCTAAAATTAGATAAAGTAAAAATGGTTATAAAAAGCCAGCAGAATGGATTTGCAAACGATTTTTTTAAACTGAAAATGGATATTGGTGAATATGCATATTGTAAAGTGTTCTATCTCAGTTACACCTTTTTTAGCGTTAATTCTTTGTGGATTTTAAATATAAAGACCCATGTCACATGTGCATTATTGAACGATCAAAGTATGTAATTTTCCCAACAGAATTTCTCATTTGGGAAAAGTAGAGATAATCAAACGGTGAAATCAACTATTATATGAATGTTGTCATTTATTGGTTTGCAGATTGTTTGTGAATGACAACACACATTATGAGCCTGAACATATATGAGTAGTATGATTCCACAATAACAGTGAATCAAATTTCAGATGTTTATTCACAAATATATTTATGAATCTATTTTTCATTGTTGTATCACTTGTAACTTTTGTATTCTCAAGTTACCAAGACACCCATAATATAATGGCCCATGGATGGATTTTGAATAGCTAAAAAGACATGCATAACAATAATTTATGAGCAAGCAGAAACCTCATAGCTCTGCAACTATGGTGCCTAGTAAGGAAATTATTTTATGTCTTGCAGCACCCTATCACATATTTGAAATTTAATTTTTGACCCATCCCCAATTACCAGGACAGAAGTTCAAGTCACATAGAATGTCTGCTATAATATAAAATGGATTCCACTGAGCATGTTCATATTCACATGCATGCAGTGGTCTTTAGAGATCATTACTGACAAACATTCCAAGGCTCCTTGACAGCTAGCTGACTGCCAGGTAACTGTGGATAGCCTTGAAGGTCAAAGTATTGTAAACATATTACCCTTCAGTGCCTCTATTACAGGAAGCCAGATTCGATAACAAAATACCTTTGTTTCTGCCAGAGAGCTCAGATGCATCTTCAAAAGTTAATTTGGGCTTAATTATTTTTAATATCTTATGTCTGGTAATTCATGATTTAGGCAGACAACAGAGTGGGTAAAGAGGTTTATTTACTCATGCAGCATGGCTGTGAAGTTTAGTGCAACTGCATTTTATGCAAATAATGTAATTAGCTAATTTGTTACGTTGCCATAAGCATTGGTGTTAAAAATACTTAGTGAGTTCAGTGTTGGTGCAAAGCATCATCTTGAGACTAGATTTCTTCCCTTACAAGATTCCCATGCATGGTGGCAACAGGTATGTGGGGAGCAAGTTCTGGCTTGTACCCCTCAAAAAAGGGGGCAAGGTCTTGTGCGGAGTCAAAGGCAATTTGGACGGAGCCAGGGATATACAGGGAAGTCTGTATGGGGTGCAGTTGTTGTGTGGGAGGTAATGGGATGCGGGGGGGAGGGTGCATAGGTTTGTATTAGGGCCACTAGCTCATATCTATTAGCTCAGGTCTCTGTCCCAATCCTGTGTCCCTGTTAGTTTCTGCCACTCCCATTCTGTTCCCTGTTTACCTTCATACCATCCACTCCTGCCCCACCCTTTCCCCTCAATAGTTCTTGTCCCCACCTCTCCCCAAGTAGCCCTTACTTCACCGCCTTGCACCCTGAATAGCTCCTGTCACCTCCTTCCCTCCAACAGTACCTCTGTCTCTCTCCACGTTGTCCCGTCTCCAATAGTCTGTCCCCATCCTTCCGCCACCAACCCCTATTGCTCCTGTTTCCCTCTACCCCTCCATCAGCCCCTCTCTTCCCCTTATGGGATAATGACAATAAGGATTCAGCCATCTCTATCTCTTCATTGGGCTCCACATGGCTTAGGATGTCAGGGAGAGTAGAGCAGACAGAGTGCCATAGCAGCCCCTAGTGGCAGCCAATCTTCACTGCAGCCCTTGTGCTTGTGACATTCAGCATGTTCTGCAGGAATGCATGAAGAGTGGCCTGTGTGTGTGATTGATGTGCAACATTTTGCAGGTCTGACACAGACACAGAAGCTATTGGCTTTGAAAATCTCAAGCCTTATGCCTCCCTCCGTGGGTCTAATCTGTAAACATAGTCTGCCACACTGTAATGCATGTTTTTCCTACATAGTCATTGCACTACTGATATCTGTATTCAGTCATTTTCTTACAGTTTTTGTGGAAAACATTTATCATTATGCTTCAATGTACAGTAAACTAGCATTTTGTAAATGTCTCTAATTTTCAGGTGAGTAAGGTTAGGAGTATTGCAGTTAAAGCTTAAATCCTGTAGCTAATTTTTGAAAGAAATTACGAATTGTGCATTATTTGTTCCTGAGTTTTATTTGTTTTCAGATTTAAATCTAGCTTCTACCTCAGTTGGCAAATACACAAGATAACACTATAAACTTCACCTAACCCTTAGATATGATTTGAGGGCCAGGTTAATAAATTGCTAGAAAGAAACATGTGATTTTAGGAAAGCATGAATATTTTATTGCTGAGATCTTAATTTGACCAGTGCTTTGATAAATTACAAAATACATGGTTTCTGAATGTACAGGATGATGATATATTTTCCTCAGCATCTCATTTATTCTCAATAAAAGGTAAATCAAATACTCATTAGTAATGGTTATTGAATCTTAAGACTTAACTAACAAATATCTTGCAAAAAGTAAATATTAAGAACCAGCACAGAGCAACAGATGTTGGGCAGTAGATAAGCACAGCAACTGCACCCTCATTACACTGCCTTATTAAATACAAAAAAACTGTGTTTAAATAGCATTATGATTATGAGACAAATCAACAAAAGCCAGGAAATTCGAAGCTGAGGCTGACATTCAGGAGCACATTGCGGGAGTTGCAAACATGCAAAAGAGGATATTGGAAGATATGCCCGTTTTTTTTAATGTATGTCACTTCTAAAAAAAAGTGATGCTGCTGGATGGAGAGGAAGTGGGCAAGAGCTGATTGCAGCTCCCTGGTTCTAAAGTCATTTGTGCTAGCTCTTGCACTAGCCTACTTTGCAGTAGCCTAACAGCTACTCTAAAGTTCGTCACCTGGCTACAGGTTCTCCAGGGGCTATCTGCCATTGGAAAATAGCTGAAGCATCCAATGGCACTTACATTAGGAGCTATAGAAGGGGGAGCAGCTTGAGTTCAAAGCTGAGGATGTCCAACTTTAGTAAGATCACACTGTGACCAAGTGCTTGGTATGAAACCCTGAGTCAGCACTCTGTTCACAGCAGCTCTAATCAGGCATAGCGGATTGGAGCTGAGGAGGCAGACCTGTGCCTAATTTATGGGTGGGGCAGGGAAGAAAGGCTAATTAAGCCATTAGCCAGAGCCCACAAATATGCACAGGAAGGAAGTGAAAAGGGGGAAAACAGGCAGTGAGAGGGAGAGAGCGATTGCTCTCTCTCTGCTTGTAATGGCATAAGGTAAGCTATGAAGGTGGTGGGAATCAATTATAAATAAACTGCACAGGGTGTTGAAACAGCACAAGTGTTCTCTGTGTGGTTTGTTGACTGAGACAGAAACAGGACCCAAGGAGGCCCTGTTACACATGCACAGACAGAGCTGTCCCTAGGGTATGGTGAATTGGGGCAACCACTCCGGGTCCCGTGCTTTGGCGGGGGGCCTGCGGGCTGGCATGATTGGCCGGTGTGGTCGTCCCCAGAAGTGATGGATCAGTCCTGGAAGTGACATATTCGTCACTTCCGCCCAGGTCCCGCATCCCCCTAGGGATCTGTACACAGATATAACTTTCCTGACTTTGCACTGAATATCTTGTATACTTCTGATGCTACAAAATAAATTCAATTCAGAACAAAGTGCATTGTTTGTGATTGAGTTTAGTTGAGAGGATCTTACATTGCTGGCTGCAAAATGATCTCATTATGGGAAACTAGATTATTTTATTTGAATTAAATTTAGTTCTCATGACAAGTTTAGTTCAGATGAGCAGCCCTGTAGACATAAATTCTCTATTTTTTCCACACAACAGGTACAGTATGTAAAATGTATAACCAATGAGTATCAACCACCTGAGACAGTAGCAGTACAATTTAGCCTGCACCATCACAGTAATGTGCCTAAAACCTGACCTGGCAGAGGTACATTGAAGTTGATGCGATAGTTCAGTTTCCATGCCCAGGCAATCGAGCTCCTTGCTGAGATCTTCATCAAGGGCCTCAGTTACATCCAAACATGAAGGAGGCTTTTGTTATGTGAATATACATGTGAATTGTTTTTGTAAATATACATAGTCATCTCTTGCCTTTCTCACATGGGAATTTCTTCCTGGTAAGGGCTACATCATCATAATCTTGGATGTATCAGCATCACACACGTGATAACTGATGCTCAACAATTGATAAACTGACAGTTACTAATGCTAACCTAGTCCCACCTTTCATATTTTAAAATGGGAGGGTGAGTTGTTATGAAGAAGCCTGTATTCTCTTCCAAGTATGTAACCTCCCAGACCCCCATGTTTTCTTTTTTATGTCTGCTACTGAACTGGTGTTTTGTAGCTTCTACTAAATCACTTTGCACTCTGGCATTTGTTAATTTTAAAAAAAGCTTAAGAAGCTGCAATGCAGAACATTTCAGTTTGTTCTTATTTAGTTTTATTCCATTTCTTAAGAGAAATGGAGAGCTGTTACACTGAGCTGTGTACACATGGTGCTTTTATAATATGGACTAGTCCATTAGGGACTAGATTTAGACCACCAAACTCATTTCACTAGTGGCCTATGCTACAGTAGCCTCCCAAGTCTCCAAAGAGTGATACATTAGCATACTGCACTGTGTACACCAACTCTGCCATTTGTCCGTTGTCAGCCCTACATGTTTGTTTTCTCTGTGCATAGAGAGCTCCCTCTTCTGACGTGTATTTTGTTATTTCATTTATCAATTAAAACTTATGTAAATGTGTTGTTTCTCCTAAGCCCATTTTTTTTGTTTGCTTAAAAGTTTTGAACATTTTGGGTGTAATTCTCATTTACATTAAGGTTGCTTTACATTCCTCTGACCCTAAAATTTGTGTAAGTTTCATATCTTACTCTTCATATGGTGTAAAATGGTATTGGTGTAAATGAGAATCAAGTCCTTTATATAATTCAGTGGGAGTTGTAAGCAGTTAATACCTCTTGTAATCAGACCATTGTTTTTTGAACAGTACATTTTTTCAACATCTTTTTGATTAGTAAACTTATTTTCTCTGTGCAGTAGTGTTTTCTTTTTGTTGTTGAGCTGTTTGATTCACTAAACACCTGTACAACAGTTCTTGTCCAGGGTACAGAACTTTGCACTCTCAGGGAGAGGAAGAATCTCTCATTCAGATGCTAATTGTGGTACTCAATGCAATTCTGAAAGGGGGTGCTCAAATACCGCAGTGATGAGGGTACATAATAACTTTAATAGAATAGACCATTGCAATAATGGGATCTATGCTTCAAACCTTTTTTTTTTTTTTTAATTGCCTACTGGCTTCTGTCAATTAGTACATCAGTAAAACATATTGCTTTGACACTCAATTATTAGCAGGCAGCAACTACTTCTCATTATGTTGCTTATACAAGAGTTAATCATTAATATTTTATAGGCTGATAACTTAGCAAAGCAAGCTGCATAATTGTATTCTATATCCATGTGTGTTCCCTGGAATAGATGTTTTAGAAATGGGTTCATTCTTTGTATTTAGTGATAATCTTAAATATCTATTTATTGTTGATTTTGTTAATAGTGATAAGAATAGGTTGGGGACATGATGAGTAAGTTCTTGCAGGAGCTGGCTGCCAAAAGAGGCTGATCAGTAACTGCGCTGAAGTCTCTCTCAGCAAAAAGCTCTTTTAAAAAAAAAAAAAAAAAAAAAAAAAGTTTGTATTCCCAGAATAAACAAAGTTCTCTTTGAAAAACTGAGTGTTGTGATTAAAAGTGTAACATAAGTGTATAACTGGTGGCTGTTATGTAATAAGATTGGTAGATAGTGAATTCTGCAGAACCACATCTTAATTAATGCTAAGATATGTGATGGAGAGATGGAGCAATCTGTAGCAGGCTTCAGTATCATTGCCAAAATTAGTTGGTGACTCAAGGAAAGTCTAGTGCCCTTTTCTTACATTTTGTGCAATTCTTATCCTCAGCACTTCATACAGAGGTAAATCAGGCAAAACCATATTAAATTAATACAATAGAAGGGCAAAGGGGCAGAGAATATTTTCAGTCAAGAAAAGAATGAGAAATGTCACCATTCCAAGAGGACAACAGTGGTAATTAGTTGTATAGCAAGTAGCAGCTGCACAGAGGGAGACATCCTGGTACTGTTTGTACCAAATTATACAGTGTGGCCTGAAAATCTGGATATTGCAGAACACCTCATTTGTCTTCCACAAGGAAACTCTCATCAGATTGGAGTAACTGTCAGGAATGTCACCTTAAAGGGGAGAACCATAATGGGGCAGGTACAGTTGCTTGATGCTATCTATTCTGTGCAATTACCACAGAAGCCAGAAAATGGGCCCCCATTGAAAGGAAATGAACATTACAATAACCAACCAATCAGTGCTGGCTGAGCATAAAGACACCTCACAAATCCATAGTGAAGTATAGGACCCTCTTGTCAACTTGCAACACCTCACAGAAAAAGAACAGGAAGTTTCCAGAGACATATTGCATGAAGAATGTAGCACCTTTATAAGGAATGATTCAGGTGCAGGGTATATTGAAACTTTCAAGATGGACCTTAAATTGTTTGACAAGACTCTTGTCCAGAAAATGTATAACGCTATTCCCCAACCATTCTATAATGAGGGAAGATTGCATAAAAGATCCGGCCAGAATGTGGATGCGAATGACAATATCATCATATTCCTCACCTGTGGTATATGACAGAAAAAAAGACGACACATTATGACTATTCATAGACTATTGAAAATTAACCAAAAACACTGTTTCTGACAGAGATCCTATAATCAGAATTCAAGATATCCTTGATAGCTTAGGTGGAAATTCATGATTCTCTGTCCTTGATCAAAGGAAAGCTCATCATCACATTATAAGTGAAGAAAGTGTTCACACAGCATTAATTATACTTAAGGCTACGTTTTAGTCACAGATATTTTTAGTAAAAGTCATGGGCAGTAAACAAAAATTCATGGCCCGTGACCTGTCCTTGACTTTTACAAAAAATACCCATGACTAAAACTTGTGGGAGTGACTGCCCGGGGTGCCGCAGGTGCTGGGGGAAGACAACCTGGGTACTACGGGGGAAGGGAAGGGCAGCGATGCGTGGCCGGGATCCCTGCTGGTGCTGGGAGGCGCGGGCGGCCCGGGATCCCCGTTGCTGCTGGGGGGTGCGGGTGGTGGTACGTGGCCTGGGACCTCCGCGGCCACTGGGAGCTGCGGGGGTGGTGCCTGCAGGCAGAGGCAATGTGCAGAGGTGCCTGGCCACACCTCTTGTCCCCCAGATAAGTGCCACCCAGAGCCCGCCTTACACCGTCTTGTGCCCTTACCCCCTCCCACATCCAAACTCTGCTGGTGGCGGTAGGGGTGGCCCAAGACTGACCCACCAGTGGCCAGTACAACTGGTGCAGGTGCTACCTGAGCTGCCCCTGAGGCAGGTATACGGGCTGCTGCAGAAGTCACGGAGTCATTGAATCTGTGATTTCCGTGACCTCCCATGACAAACTCGCAGCCTTAATCATACTCTGGGGTTATAGGAATATGAACACATTAATTTTGGACTACGTAATGTCTCTGTGGCATTCCAGTGCCGCATGGAAGTATGCCTAGAAGACCTGAGAGTTGTGTACCCTAACTCAGTTATATGCCTTGTCTACAATAAAGTTTTCAGGGATCATGTGGAGGATGTTATAAAAGTTCTTGAAAGTGAACAGAAAAGTGGTATCAAGGAGCAGCATTATTCTGGAAGGATGGTGTCGGCTGAGGGTTATAAAAACAGACCCAAAAGACATAGCTGCTGTACAAGCTTTGAAAGCTTCTACAGTGAGAGAAATACAAAAATTGGTTTGGTTTACTAGATAGCACAAGAAATTTGTAAGTGATTTTTGAGGGTGGCAAAACAATTGTATGATTTCCTTTCCAATTCCAAACAACCGGTCTTCAAAAAGAAAAAGAACCCGCCCTCCCTTAAGTCAATCAACCAGAGGTATGTACAGAACTACATCAAAGAATTTAAAAACAATTGATTCATGGTCATGCTGTATCCAATCCTCCAATCTTGGCTTACTCAGATACTGGAAATTCACTTTGCATACTGTTGCCTCTGATGAAGGTCTAGGAGCTGTCTTGTACTAGAATCAAGATGGAAAATTCCAGGTGATTGCCTATGGATTCAGAACACTGCAGAGAAGAACTACCACTCACATTATGGAAAACTGATATTTCTAGCTCTAAAGTGGCCTATAATAAAAAGGTTCAACTAATACCTCTTCTATGCAGCTTCATTCACAGTGTATATTGGAAAATTACCACTAATGCATGTGATGACATCAGCTATACTAAATGCTTCTAGTCTGAACTGGGTTTTGGGGCTTCAGATTTCAAGTTCACCATAAATGCCCATCCTGAAAAAAGGGAATGCTGATGCCAACTATTTATCCAGGGAATCTTTAAATATGGAAATGCACATGAGAAAATGCACACAAGAATATTATACAGAGAGCATTTCAGCAAATGTTCAAGCAGTGAAAGCCCCAAATGAGGGTTATTTGGAATTAATTTTGGCAATTATAGCAAATCTGTCTACTCTGCAAGCAAATTAATACAATGTATTGAACCCAGTAGGGGACAAATGTGTCCTGATGAGCTAAAAACATCTTAAGCAAGTGATTCTGCAATTGGAAGAATTACAGAGCTATAGAAAAACTACATCAAATTGAGTCTGAAGGAAAGAAAAAAAAAAAAAGGATTCCTATGTAGTTTGACAGTTTCTATACAAGTGGACCCAACTTCATGTTGACTTCAATACTATTTTGAGATGCAAGACAATCTGTAGGACCCAACTTGTACTGCAAATGCAAAATGGGGAGCTAATGTATAAATAGTGGTATGAAGAAATGGGAACAGACTGAATAGTAAAAGATCCATCAGGATATATAACATCATATCACAAGAGTTTGTAAACGTGTGAAGGGGAAAAGGCTAAATATACCTAGCAGAGCATCTGTGCAAAATGTTCTTTCCACAGCACCATTTGAAATGATTTGCACTGATTACTCCTTTCAAATGAAGGTAAAGGGGGTATGAGTCTATCCCGGTGATCATGGATGGTTTTATGAAATTTGCCTGAACATATAGTACAACGAATAAGTCTGATAAAACTGCTACTGAGAAAATCATTAGTGACTTCACATTTTAATTTGGATACCATGACCAAATAAAAGAATTGGAGAATTGGAGATTTAAAAAGTTTCAGAATACACAGGTATCCAGAAATTTGACAACAACTCCATACCATTCCCAAGAAAATCCAGTTTAATGTTTAACCGAACCCTTCATGCTCAGAACTCTAGAGGACAACAAGGAACCAAATTGGAAGGAGTATCTAAAGAGTATGTTTCATGCCTATAATTGCAGTTAGTGAAGTGACAGGTTTCCCAGTCTTCTTGCTTTTGTATGAGAGACTCTCAAAGCTACCTTATTTGCCTGACTGATTTCAGAGTGATTTTTTGTGCAATTATTGGATGGGAAGAATACTATGACATAAATGTGAGCTTCAGCCTGATGATTGTGTACTGTATTATATCCAAACAGCAAAGTCAAGAGCCATCCCAGGGGAAAATTGTTTCCAAAGTAAAGGAAGTGTCTTTGCAGAAAAGACTGAAGGAACCATAAAATGTTATGGAGGACTTTGAAAGCTCAAAAGGGTTGGATTTTGGAATTGTACCATTTTCATCAGTTGACCCAACTGACAGTCATATTGATATGGGACAAAACATTCTACACAGAAATAAGGACATCACTGAATCCTGAAGCAAGAGAGTTCATTACCAGCTCCAGCAACACACAGCCATCTTCAGAGGGACAGAGACCATCTGGCCTTGAACTCCATGCTGATGACTCAGTTTCAGAACATTTGGAAGTAGACATAACTCAGCCAGAGTAATCAGGAAATGTTTGTCAGTGCAAGAGGAGTTACCACCACATACAGGAAAACCTCAAAGACAAACAGAATATGAAGACCATCAGAGACACTGACACATGATCATTTGGGAAAGTCAATTTTTACAAGTCTACAGAATGGTGGTTATGGCCAGTCATCAAGCTAGGCTGTGTTTTAGGGAAAAAATAGAAATACATTTACTATAGTAGTTGGTCAGCATTGAGACGACAACATTTATTTTAACCAGGAAGACTGTCAGATCCCTGGAATAGATAATAGAAATAAGTTCATATTTTTATATTTAACAATAATCTTGAATATTTGTTTATGGTTGGATTTGTTGTTTTTGTTATTAGTGGTGTAAATAAGATAAATAGGAACTGCCCAATTAAGAATATGATGGAAACATTGTTAATGAGCTCTTGCAGAGGCTAGAGTGTGCAGAGAGCAGGGGTGCTGGAATAATTTTTATAGTAGGGATGCTGATGATGGAAATCATGTATTTGGTGGTGGTTATTACTACTTCAAGCCAAGGGGTGTGGCAGCACTCCCAGTTCCAGCACCACTGGCAGAGAGTGTACTGCTGCTGCAAGAAGAGGCTGGCTTGTAGCTGTGCACTGTTTCTAGCTGCAAGAAGCTCCTAAAGAAAAAGGTTTGAGTTCTCAGAATAAGCAGAGTTCTACTTCAAACACTGAGTTTTGTGATTAAGTTTATAACACCAGTGTTTAATTATTGAATGTGATGTAAAAAGATTGGTAGTTAGGTGAAGCTGGCTAGGTGCCACAGAATTCACTATAACCTTCATGAATGGATACTTTTGATGTCATGTTTACCAGTCTGTGTCTACATGTGGATTTTGTATCCATGTACTATAGTGACCATCACTGGTTACTACTATGGTTAAGGTTGCAAAACACTGTCAATTATAACTACTTGTTTCTCACATTCATAACATCCAGAAATTTCACTGTTGGGAATGTAAATTTCCATGCTTGTTCTCTTTCATTCTGAGCTTTTGTTTTATTTTGTCTTTTTGAAAGGTTGAGCAAAACCCCTTTAGCTGTTTGAGTTACAAGTTGAGGAAAAATTAGATTTTTCCCATTGTTTATAAAAATGCACTCGCCCCCTCTCCCCCCATGGGATTGTACGTAAACAGCTGAAACTTTATATTTTAATTGCCTATGGCCAATGGACATAATGAGTGGTTCATGCTTTGCTACTGAAAAACATTAGCTGAAAGGTGTACAAGTCATCAGTATTCAAAACAACACTGTAGCACGTGCACAGTATATAGTAGGTTTATCTATAAGTACTTATCAGAAACATGGAATATTGCTAATGCATGTGCAGCTATTTAATGCAGAATGAAACATCTTGTAACTTTCAAATTACAAGGAAATTGGTAGTAGTTATAAGGTTATGGGCATTAATATGTTCAAAGCATAGCTGCAATTCAAGTCAATGGGAACTATAAGTGTTCAGCGTTTCTGCAAATCAGACCCAGGGTCTCAAGACCTGCACCCAGAAAATGAGGAACACACAATTAGTGACCACCTGTGAAAAGTTTGTTTTAAATAACTTGCTTAGAATCACATAGGAACTCTGTGGCAGAGGCGGGGATAGAATCCACTTCTCCAGAGTTGCATTCAGCTTCCCAACCCAGAGACCATCCTTTCTCTTTCTCTTTCTCTTTCTCCAATCCCCTGCCTCATTCACCACACAACATCCAAAGAAGGTGAGGGCAGCCTTGCCTCCTGCTTCTCTTGCTTTCATTGAGCAGATCCTGGAGGAGGGTACTCCCCAGCCACCTCTCACTCTTGACCCTCCAGAATTTGCCATTGGGTCCCTGCCCTGTGAGCCTCCCTGGCCACCCCCAACACACAATCTAAGTTGGCTGAATACCATCCAGCTGGTCCACCTCTGAATTGCACCGAGGAAACATCTGTATACACTCATGCTTCATTCTATTCACCTCCCCTCCCTCATGTCCCACCCTGATACTAAGGAGGACAATGAATCCTGGTGGGCCTGCCAGGGATATCAGCTGGTGATTGGTTCCACAGCCTGCCGGGAATATCAGCTGGTGGCTTCTTATGGAGCTGTGAGCACAGGCATGTACTTGGCACAGTTCACTAATCCCCCCCCAACACCTGCTTCTTTTGTGGTGAGAGGGACACCATGGCACACATCTATGTAGAGTACATCAGGGTTGCAGCCCCTCTTCCAGCTCCTCTTCCAGCTCCTTCAGGACCTCTTACTGTGATTCTGGCTGCACTTTTCCTCACACCTCCTGACCCTGGCACGCCCCATCTGCAGCTCACAAATCCTGATACTTCCTGGAACTGGCCAAGAGGGCCATGCACCAGGCAAGGAGGGGTAAGTTAGATGGGGGATGCTCTGTGACCGTGTGGTATATTTCCAGTCCCTGGTTCGATCATATGTCCAAGCAGAGTTCCTCTGGGCAGTGTCCACAGACTCCTTGGATGCCTTTGAGGGACAGTGGCTGCTATCGGGGATTCTTTTCTTCATATTCTCTTCTGGTCCACGGATTTTTACCCTATGATCTTCATTCCCATAACAGCTCAAATGGAAAGTTTAACTTCTTCTTGAGTATTGAACTAGGTCAAAAAGTCTGCAAGAGTCTGATGTTTCAGCAAAAAAATGGCCAATATCCTGAAAATGACTCTTTATTCACTTCAATCCCTGTAATCAGATGAAAGCTATAATTTATTCTGGGAGTTAATCCACCAGAAGAAGTTTTAAATTGGAGATAGTCAGAATCCCTGAGCTTCCATGGAAGAAAAAAGTTCCCAAGAAAATGCAGATAGAAAAAGGTGAGCCCAGCTACCCAAATTCAGCACAAAAATTGTATAAGTATATCTACTTCAAAGTAATTGATTTTACAATGTCCAGTATTCAATCCAACTTCAAACAGAGAGGCTACAAAATTATTCAAAAACTTGAAACCCTCATAACGCCAATTGTAACAGAAACACAAGTTCAAGATTCTGCAGTTCTGATCAACCCATCTCAAACAAGATAAGTTAGAATTGGAAAAGGTACACCGAAGGGCAACAAAAATGATTAGGGGTATGGAATAGCTTCTGTATTCGGAGAGATTAAAAAGACTGGGACTTTTCACCTTGGAAAACAGATTAAGAGGTGTTATGATAAAAGTCTATAAAATCATGAATGGTGTCGAAAAGGTGAATAAGGAGGTGTTAATTACCCCTTCACATAACACGAGAACCAAAGTTCACCCAATTAAATTAATAGGCAGCAGGTTTAAAACAAACAAAAGCAAGTACTTCTTCACACATTGCATGGTGAACCTGTGGAACTCATTGCCAGGAAATGTTATGAAGGATAAAACTATAATAAGGTTCAAAAAAGAACTAGATAAATTCATGGAGTATGGCTCCATCAATGGCTATTACCCAAGATGGTCACAGATGCAACCCATGCTCTGAGTGTTGCTAGCCTCTGTTTGCCAGAAGCAGGGAGTTGATGCCAGAGGATGGATTGCTCAATGATTGCCTGTTCTGTTCATTCCCTCTAAAGCATCTGGCATTGGCCACTGTCAGAAGACAGGAGGCTGGGCTAGATGGACCATTGGTCTGACCCAGTGTGACCGTTCTTACATTGTTCTGTAAGATGTGCTTCAAATATATGCTTCTGATTTCAACCGTGATCAACTGATTATTCATTTCATCTTCAGCTATCATCTTAAAGAAAGATTGTTGAAGTTAGTTCAGAAATATCTCAGGTCATTGGCCCAAACTGAACATCAGCTTCTTGCAAAAGTGGTTGATAAAAATTATTTTGCAACCAATGCTGTAAGTGAACTTAGTTTCACGGTTCTACATTGTATTAAAAAGTGGCTTTGAGCTACAATGGAACAATCATGGCTCAACTGGTATACATATACACAAGGACGAAACTGATGATTAACAGTTTACAGATGTCAAGAAGTTAATTTATTTCAAGAAGCTCAGGTGAAGATCATTTGCAACTTTTGCAGATGTGCAAGTCATTTTTTTTAATTCATATTTTTAAAAGTAATGATTTCAGAGTGGGGATGCCTGAAAAGACGACACTCCCCTTCCCCCCGACTGACAAAAGTGCTGGTGTGGGCAGCGCTACGGCAGCTCATTGGACATGTCTTAATTATGCCAGCAAGAGAGCTCTCTCCCAACCCCATAGAGTGGCTACACAGAAGACCTTACAGGGCACAGCTGCAGCAGTACAGCGGGCTGCCATAGGGTCTGTTGTGTAGACATCGCCTTAAATTGTCCACTTTTAATAAAGTGAGAGAAACAAGCTTGTGTTTAAACTCAGTGTTTCTTTTATTTCTAAATGCAATCCCTATTTTTTGTGTGGAGGGAGAGAGGTGTTAAGGTCTCCTCCTCCCCCTCCCAAATAAACCAACCAGTTATCCATACCCATCTAATTAGATCAGGGTCTTAGTGACTTCCTCAAAGTCACATACAAAGTATCTGGCAGATCTGGACAATAAGTACAGATTTTCTAAATCCCAGTGCAGTCTCTTCTAAGTAAACGTTAAAAAATAGTGGTGATGTCAGGAAGTGGAAACTGCACTGATTGTATTTGCATCTACTCACTCAACAAAATCAAAACTTCACTTTACACAATTGTGAAAGTTATTTTGTTTTCAAATTATTTTAGCTCAAAACTAGAGATGGGTGGGGTTTTTTTTGTTGTTGTTTTTTTGACAAAACAGTTTTCTCTCAGAAAAGGCAGTTTCCCACATTTTGTGGAAATTTATCTTTCAATAGTTTCAATAAATTTGAAGTGTTTGATTTCAGTGTTATCATTCTGATTTATTTTGTTTCAATGTCTATATTGTATTCAAATATTAATATCTCTATATTTAATATTGTATACTCTATTATGAAGTTTTGACATAAAAAAGAACCATTTTTACCTTCTCAAAATGAAATAATTTGACAGTATTGAAATGAAATGCTTCAAGAGTTGTAAATTGAATTTTTTTGGAATTTTCATTTTGTGGGAAATTTTGGCTTTTCATTCTGATTTGGAATAAAAACAAAATCAAATTAGGAGAATTTCCCGTGGAAAGAAAATTCTGGTTTCCAACCAACTATACTCAAAACTTACTTGGTGTGTCCCTTTAACCACAAGTGAGAGAGTGCAGGACTGGCAAACATTGCAACATTATTGGCTCAAAATCTTGCCCTTTACAAAGACAATGGTAGACTAGGCATCTCTCAACCATTCGTGCTCTTGGCAACCTGCTGGGATGGCATTTTGCCCTCTTTTGCATGTTAGCGTGCCAATTTCTTTTACTGCAGCATAAATGCCAATAAGATTGGATTTAGATGGGCAAGCTGCATATTGCTACATATTTGTGGCTATTGCAGAGTATCCTGCAGGGAGACCACTGTGCCTCACTTGATGATATCTGTTGACATTTATCTGCTAGAAAAAGAATTCTTGAACAGTGGGGATTTGAGGTCATTGGTAGCTGCCAAAAGAGAGTGGTTGCATTTTTTCAGACACCAGGGAAGCCCATTAAAACCACTTTGGTTGTGCAAACCTGTGCTTTACCAGATGCTGGCACAAACATACAAGCCTGTCTTTCCCAAATATATTTCTCCCCCTGACCCCTGATCCTTGCATGGGATTCTGTACTCTGAAAGTGAGCCATAGAATCATAGAAATGTAGGACTGGAAGGGACTCGAGAAGTCATTCAGTCCAGGCTCCTGTGCTGACGCAGTACCAGATAAACCTAGACAATCCCTGCAAGTGTTTGTCCAACCAGTTCTTAAAAACCTGCAGTGACGGGGATTCCACAACCTTCCATGGAAACTTAATTGCCCTAATAACTAGAAAGGTTCCTGCAATATCTAACTTAAATCTCTCTTGTTGCAGATTAAGCCCATTACTTCTTATCCACTGTATGCAGGACACGGAGAACAATTGATCATTGTCCTTTTTATAACAACCTGTAACATATTTGAAGACTGTTATGTCCCACCTCAGTATTCTTTTCTCAAGCCTAAACATGCCAATTTTTTCCAACCTTTCTTCATAGGTCAGGTTTTCTAAACCCTTCATTTTTGTTGCTCTCCTCTGGCCTGTCTCCAGTTTGTCCACATCTTTCCTATAAAGTACAACAGCTGAGGCCTCAGCTGTGCCAAGTACAGTGGGATACTTACCTCCCATGTCTTACATACAACAGTCCTGTTAATACATCCCAGAATATTAGCCTCTTTCACATTTGCCCTATAGCTTTGATTCTCTTGTATCTTGTTGGTCTTAACCGGTCATTCCTGATCCTTAGTAAGAGAACAAGAACTACATGACAGACATCATTTTGAGACCTTTTTTTCCTAATGTATCTGATTTTTGGTCTCTCTCCATCTCTCTCTCTCTTTCTCCTACATTCAGTTCAGATTCATTTTTGAACAACAGGCTAATAGGAAGGGCCTACTTTTGGCTGAACAGGCTATTTCTGTGCTGTCTGAAATTTCTCATTTGGAATACTTTGAATTAAAATGTAAAATGGAGGAGAAGGAGGAGGAAACTGAAATTCTCCTAGTTCAGACTTCAAGTTTGGAATATTTTAAAAGAACCAGACATGTTTGATGAAATAATTTAATGCCTTTGAGGATATAAGGTTTGTGGAGCGTTAAGCATAGACTACACGTTCACCTTTTACATTTAGGAAGACAGGTGCTATATAGGCAGAAATATCTAATGGACAAATGTACTCCCTATTACACAGCATACACTTAAGTAAATAAAGTACTGCAGCAGCTCCCTGTTCCCACATCCTTGCCCATTCATATAAAAAGCTAAGCAATGAAGTATCAGTGTTGCCATTTAAGTGTCATCATTTGACTTTACAGTAGGCGTCCCAATAACATTAATGGGGACAGGGTAATTCAGACCTGAGTTAGTATTTCAGACTGTCTGAAGACTAAGGAAGACAACATTGCATTGGTTTACAACTACTTCATGATTGGAAGGTGATTTTGGCAACTATGAGGGCTAAATATGTACTTTGCTAAAAAAAAAAAATATCTGAGTAGTTCATTTGGGTTTCATAAGTATATCAATGTATTGACAACCCTGCCCTAGTTCTATGTATACTGAAAATTATGCAGCGCAATTTTTATTGAATAGCCTGCTAGTTTCTAGTAAAACCATGGTTCATCTTGCATGCAATGCTGCTCTTTTTCTCAGATATGTTATGGGACTGTTTAGTATTATTTAAGAACTATTAATTCATTAAAATCAGAAAAATTAGAGGCTTGGAAGAAGATAAAATGTGTGCAATATTCTATCCAAAGTATTATTTGAAACCCGAAAAAAACCTGTCAGTTTTGTTACATACGTTCTACATAGCCTCATTCATTCTAGGATTTCAAACACTTTAAACACACTAAATTAAAGTTCACAATTCCACTATGAGGTACAGTAAGTATATATCATATCCATTTTACAGATAAATCTGCTGAGGCAAAGAGAATGAGCTGCCTCAAAGTCAGACAGTGAGTTAGTGATAAACTGGGGACTAGAGGCTTTTACTGCTGAGCTGCATTGTAACATTGTAGACAACACTCTCACAGTACATGTAGACAATACTCCCTCCTAAATAAAAATAAAAATAATGAATATATTAAGCTATTCATATATATTCTATGAAGGTGCTTTATGATGGGGTATTTACTATGTCTGCAAACATGTTACTTAGATCAAACTACTGTACCAATATTGGTGTAAAACATACATCTTCAATAACTTAGAACTATATGTACTACACTGGTACAAAAGTATCAATTATTGTGTACATGGCTGGATCCAGATACATACAGGGAACATTTGATGTATTGAAGATTGAAAAAATGATTTTATTTATACAAGTGGGGCCATGTGCTACCGGCAGAAGTGTACATGGGGCGTTTACTAACTTCAGTGAAAGCTGCATGTTTGCATTCAAATAAATGGTATGATTCAGGAAGTGTACATCACAATCTGAGTCTATTGTAAACAACATTCCATTTCTATGCATTTGGGCGCATAACCCATCAGTGAATTTGTTTTAATCAGTTATTTTGTTTTAAAGTTTCCTATAATAATGAATTTACTGTAATACTATCTTATCAGAGAATAAAAGTTGTATGTCACTCTTTCCACAATAGTCTGACTGTACAGTATATACCAAAAGATGGTTTTAGTTCATGTTACTGAAGAATAAGCTATTAAACATTCTGGATAAAATACATAGCAAATGATTTTAATCAGTATTTCTTTTCTTTTTTTTCCAGGTAAGTTCAAAACCTATTTATTCCATTTTAACAGAAGACAGGTATGACTTATGTATTTTCTTTAAATCGTTTTTGAATCTTATATTTTTGTAAATTAAAGATGACTTTGAATCAGTTTTTTAAAAATGAGTAATACAGCATCAATATATTTTTGGCATTGTCCACCTTAATATATATTGTCTTGTCTAGGACTGTGTTCCTATTGTATAATATAATATTGGGTAAATATTAATGGCAGTTACGCTGTATAATCACATAAGGGTGTACTATATGATATTAATCACTTTGTGTACAAATTCATCCTCTTCTGTAGCATGGTAAAAAATAAATTTGTTATAAGATAAAAACCAACAATAGTATTGATTCCTGTGAAGCATACTAATGATTTATGTGAAAATGTTTGAATTTTTTTCTTAAAATTTGATCAATGAGAAGCATTTGTATGAGTTCATTGTCAGACTATAATAATGTGCAATCATGTAGTATTTTACCCTGTCTGAGCAAGGAACAAGTTCCTTGTGTGTTTCATATGAAGTCTATCCTGCTGAATATATAGTCCATGTAAATCTCAGTTTTGTATATTCTGAGGGGAAATGGCTGAAAAAAGCGCTGCACTTCAGATATTGTTAGCACTGAGTAGCCTAGAAGCAATACATCTTTTTGCGAGCATATCTATTTGCCTGATCTACAGAAAAAAATAAATACAAAAAAAAAAAAAAAAAAACAACCCAACACTCAATGTATGTACAAGAAGTTAGAAAGGACTGCAGGAGTTTATATTAAATGTCTATTTGGAATGATGCTCAGAAGCCTCTCTCAATGATCAAGGTAGTTGTTTTACAGTACATTTTCCAATCATCTTAAAAACTGGTTTCAGAAAGTTTGTTGGATCCAAGGCTATGGGAATAGAATCTGCCTTTGAAATGACTTTTCGTAAGGGGGGCAGAAAATGCTTGACTATCCTGGTGGAGTATTCTTATAAAAATCCCAAAACAGAATTAGTAAAACTGGATATTCCAAAAGAAATTCTGCTTTGGTAGATACTTGTGATGCCATTTACCAAAGGTGCTGGCAAGTGAATACTCTGAATTATTTTAAGATGTCAGATGTAATAAGAGGCCTTTCCCTAATTCAAAGCTTGATGTTAGGGAAGTGGGGGGGAAAAAGTAGAGGGGGCATGTCCCATGTCTTCCCATGTCCAGTAGGTGGGGAAACCTCATGATTTATGTTAAAAAGAAAGAAAGAAAGAAATTAGGAATTCAGTTAACTATTTCACATTTTAGAAGTAACCACTCAGTGTGAATTTGTATACTAAATGGTCTTCATGATTTTGAACACTAGAGGGCACAAAAGCATATTTTCCAGAGAGATGAATCCCTTTGCAAATGAGTGATACATCTCTGAAAATCAGACTAATTTAAGGAATAATATAACCCAAGTGTACGTCATTAGGCTATAATTCAATCACATGATTCACATGATAAGCCACCAGAAGCTGGAGTGGTTAATCAACTTCCCTTGATGGAATTATAGCCTTATTTGTACAGTTTTGATGTGTGGCGAGCATTAAGTACCTAGTAAAAAATATTACTCTGCATTGACATTTTTTATTTCAGTCAGAAAACCCTTAGTAACCATCAATATTCTTGTAGACTACATGGAGAGCATTTGCCATTGAAGATCTTCTGTCACTCCTTTATTTGTAATTCTTAGAACAGTCTGTAGTGGCAAGTATGTGTTCATGTGTGTCAATCATTCTCAGTAGTTTTATTTATATTTTGTTACCCTGAAGCAGTACTTTAAGAATTTTATAATAGCACCTTTTGATTTAAAATCTAAATAGGTAGTTCTGTTCCCAAATCTTTTAAAAGTACAATCTTATGTCAGTACTGGACTATAATAAGACCCCAAAAGTCTGCAGATTATAAAATTATCATCTTCCATGTATTTATAAAACTAATTCTCCTTTCGTTGGCTAACTAATGTCTGTGTTGACTTAAATACAAATTAATTGGCATAAATACACAGTTGAAATCTTAACAACAAAACATAATACATGTTCCTGGTTGCAGTGTAATTTGCATTCTGTGTTTGAAACTGGTCCCTTCCTAATTATAACATTACACAATATATATTGGATATATTTTCATGACACTTATATAATGCAATAATACAGGACAAGGATCTTGGGAAACCAGAGTTCCAATCCCATTTCAGATATCTGTTTCTTCTTTGGTTTGGGGCAAGTCAATTAACTTTTCTATCTCAGTTTCCACATCTGTTAAATGGGGAAAATGCTTTTTTTACCTCCCATGAGATCTCCAGCAATTTTTATAGCACTTTGAAGATGAAAACCCTAAGTAGTATTATAGAAATTTGGAGTGGCTCTTAACATTAGCTATATAGTATCACAAATAATAGATTCTCTCTTGGGTGATATAATATTGCAATGGAAAATTTCTGTGATAAATGCCACATTTTCAGTCAGCTGAATTAGCAGAACCGTAGTTCTTTCTGCGAGACATTCCCTTTTTAAAGTATGTGTACATATTCCAGGCAATGGAGCTGCTCAGTGCTCTCCTCTCCTTTTTTGCAGACAGCATTATATTCTACAGCAACGGTTCTCAAACGTTAGCAATCTGAGGACCCGCATTTTGATTTAAAATTTTTCACGAACCCCTAAGCCCCATGCTCCGCCCCAGGCCCTGCCCCCACTCCACTTGCAGGAGGCACTGGGAGGGAGGGGGGAAGAAATGATCAATGGGTCCGCCTCCCCTCGATGTGAGTCCACCTCCTCCCCCGAGCGCGCCCTGTCCCCGCTTCTCCACCTCCCTCCCAGGGCCTCTTGCATGCCGCTGAACAGCTGTTCCCCCACATGCAGGAGGCACTGGGAGGGAATGGGAGGACTTGATCAACGGGCCAGCAGACCCTCTGGGGTACCCTCACAGACTGCCAGATGTCCACGGACCCCAGTTTGAGAAATGCTGTTCTACAGCATTTTTAATCCCCCGGTTTATTGACTTTTTAAACTCAGCACCTGTATTATCTGTTGGAGATGGGTAGGGACTCAGTTCATTCAAACTCCATCAGGAAAGTCATGGGCAGGGCTATTGCTCCCCCTCTAACATCTATAATTCCTCTCTTACAAATAAGTCCCTACTCATCTTCTCCCTGGACCTATAATCTCTTCTCACTACAGCGAGTAAGAACCTGCCTAATCATCCAATAAGTTCTCTTCTGGGGTGGGACTCCGTTGTCTGCAAGTTCCATTTAGCATCAAAAGAACTGTCATGTGCTTTTCAATTGGCCTCAAACAAGTGGGACTGAGGTCAGTTGGTTGTGAAGAAATGAAAAGATCTCATTCCAGAATAAGGAATTTACATGCTACATTGACAATGGTAACTCTGTCCCCTTATACTTACACTTTAAAATATGGGTTTTGCTTATATCATTATAAAATGTTACTTTATGCAATATATGCTACAAACAGGACTTTTGTACATTAATTTACAATAAATCCAGTAATTTGCTATATAAATGTTTAAATGTGCCTTGATTTTTAAGTCCCTGTGAGATTGGGAAAAACAAGCTCTTTCTGAAGTAAACATTTTTAATAGTTTCTACAGCTGTCCCACACTTTTGGTCTGGCCCTGACATGTGGTTTTCAAAATCAACATGGACCTAACTCTGCACCTATTGTAATGAGTGGGAACAGAAATGGGCTGATCCTGAGCACATCTGAAAGCCCTACCCCTTTAATGGTGGTCCATATTAGAGATAAGGATGATTCTGCTTGGTGGGTCTCTGACAGTCCCCTAGGAATTAAGAGATACCAGCATTTGTGTTTGAAATCTCCCAAGAACAATTGAGAGTATTCCATGGCTACCTTGCTGTCCTATTCTCTTTGCTTCTTCATTAAATCCCTTTTCAGTGGCCCAGCTCCAAGCATGAGTAAGTGGTGCCTGGTCATCATTTGCACAAGCTCTTCAGTTTCATGTGAACTAAAATTAGGCTACCCCTGTGATTCTTGAGATGTCATTTGTCCTTGAAGTGCATCACGGTCCATTGAGACAATAGACATGAACAGCTTTGACTTAAGCAACAGGAATTTTAAAAAATACAGACAATCACAGCGCATGCTAATATAGTAGTCCTTTATCTTATCACACAGAGGTTCTTTCCTGTGCATTCCAATATAGAAGAACATTCAGTCTTATATATAAATACAAAACAAACCAAAAAAATCCTCAGTAGTGCCCCCAAATTAATTGGGCTAGCTATCATAGCACAAATATTTTCATTCATAGATTTTTATAGAATATTCCCATTTATAACTTTTTATAGTATAGAGCAATATAGCAATAAGATTGCCATGTGTAACCTACACCATTATCCGTTATTTTATATACACTGAGATAACCCAGTATGTTCAAGTTCTAGAAATAAGACATTCACAACCCTTTCTATGGCATTAAAATTCTGCTATTTATATTTTCATTGATCTAGCCATTGTGTCAAAGGAATGGTAATCCTTGTCCACCACAATCTGAACTAGTTGCCAGTAAGCCAATGAATTCATAGTGCAACTGGAGTTAGAGGGGCCCTATTCCCTGCAGGGGCTGTTGTTGACAGGACACTGGGGAACAGGGAATGGTTAAAGTTATGCTGAAAGCAATTCAGCCACATGGACAGAGCAGAGCATAGGGTTTAATAAAGTTTCACTTGTTCAACTTAGCCTGCATTCAGCTCCACTGTTTGCTACTGAAACATGGTGGCAGCACTGGAGTTGTGAGTTCTCTGCAGTGCAGCAGCTGGCAGCATGAGCCATGGAACTCAGTCCGAAGACCCCAGGAGTCCTGGATTTTGCAAACACAAACCTAGACCAGCAATGGATCTGGTGGATTGAGGAGTTTGGGCTCTTTGCAGACCTGAGTATGTAGCAGGACAACAACAGCAGGAAAGTAAAACTGTTACTTTACTTTTGGGGGGAAGATAATCTGTGGCATTTGGAATCACTATCTGCAGAAGCAGCTCCTCTGGGAAGGTGATCTCACATTTATCAGATGCTTAGACATGAAATTTGCAGTAGAAACCTCAAAAGAAAGGATGAAAGCCATAGGAAACTCAAAAGCCCCTGCCTGAAGTGCATGGACTGAGTCAACATCACAGGAGAGCAGGTGGACAGATTTCCATATCCGTATTAAGATACTTTTATTGTGGGATGCAGCATGAGCAGGTAAAGGAGAAATGCCCTGCGCTTGGACAATATTGCAAGGATTGTGGCAAGATGAACCATTGCAGCACTGTGTGTAAGAGCAGAGGGAGGTCCCAGAAAGATTTAGTCAGACTTGTATATGAGGAGGATGGCACATCAGTCAGTGGTGATGTCATCATGATTCTCTCCTTGAGTTCATGAGCATATCAGGTTCAGGCTTTCAAGACAGGACTACTGCAAAGGATAATACCAACCTCCTTGTGTACAGCAGTGTTAATAGGGAAATGCTCTGTGTGCTTTCAGGTGGATAGTGGGACCTCCTGCAGTGTGATTACTCAGGGTGAATTGGGAGTCGAACACACCCATTAAAAAGAGCAGACACAATCTAATAATATACGAGACAATAATGCAGCCCGTTGGAAAACGTGTCCTCAGAGTAACGAACCCAAAAACATAACAGATGGTACCAACTGAAATTTGTGGTGGCAGATGGTAAGCACGACACACCCTTCTTGGGGAATACAGCCAGGCAAGCTATGGAGCTGATCAGAGTGCACTGCAGCTGTAAAATTCTGACGCTGCAGGAAGCAAAAGGGGAAGGTTTGTGGACAGTGGAGACAATTTAAAAAATGTATGCGGATGTTATCAAAGGTAACATGCGCCTCAAAGGAAAGCCGTGACTGGAAGTAGATCGCACGGTGGAACTTGTGTGCTTACCATGAAGGAAAATTGCAGTGGCCCTATGTAGTCCAGTATACAGTGAGCTTTTAGGTCTGCAGAGCTAATAATAAATAATGGAGATATCCCATCTCCTAGAACTGGAAGGGACCTTGAAAGGTCATTGAGTCCAGCCCCCTGCCTTCACTAGCAGGACCAAGTACTGATTTTGCCCCAAATCACCAAGTGGCCCCCTCAAGGATTGAATTCACAACCCTGGGTTTAGCAAGCCAATGCTCAAACCACTGAGCTATCCCTTCCCCCAGCTGGAGTATGATAGCACCTGTAGAGGCCAGTATAACCTGGGTAAGCAGTATGGTGGTGGTAAAGAAGAAGAACAGGAGTACTTGTGGCACCTTAGAGACTAACAAATTTATTAGAGCATAAGCTTTCGTGGACTACAGCCCACTTCAAGCCATCAGGCAAATTATGCATCTGCATATACCTAAAGCCACTGAACTGGGCATTGAAAGGATGCTACTATCCACTGCCCACAATTGATGACATCTTGCCAGAACTTTCCAAAAACTTTCCAAACTTTACAATCTTTATGGTTTGTGATGTGGGAATGGGCTTTGGCACATAAGTCTGGATAAAGGGTCCAGCATGCCAACAACATTTGCAACCCCAGTTGGTTGCTACAGATGGCTGCACTTGCCAATGCGCATAAGCCCAGCACCAAAGGTGTTCCAGAGAAAACTCACCCAAGTGCAGGAAGGGGCCTGGGGTAAAAAAATAATTGCAGATGATAACCTCATTGTAGGTGAAAGGAGCAATGATATAGAAACTGAATGTGACCATGACAGAAAATAACAAGCTTTTCTACAGCAATGTAGGGACAAGAGCTTATAACTGAACCCAGAAAAAATGTAACTCAAACAGCATGAGAAGGTGTATGTTAGACATCTACTTGCTGCAGAGGGACTGAAAACAGATCCCAACAAGATTAAGGCCGTCAGTGACATGTTAGCTCCAGTGGTTGTAAAAGGGGTACAGCACTTCATAAGAATGAGAAATTCTGTTCAAATACTGCCACACCTGGCTGCTGTAGCAGAACCCATATGTCAGCTCACAAGCAGGATGTTGAGTGGGACTGGGCAGCTTCCCAACAGCAAATATTTGACACTCTGAAACAAATGATAATGGATGCCCGTTCTGCAGCACTACTGATCAAGAGAGCCACTGACACTCCAGTGTGGTGTATTGGAGAATGGACTGGGTATAGCTCTTTTGCAGCAGTAGCCGGTTGCTTATGCCAGCAGAGCCCTATCAGAGATTTAAGAGGTGTACACCAAACTAGAGAGTTTCTGGCTGTGGTATTTGGAATGGAGTAATTCCATCAGTACACCTATGGCCACCTAGTAGTAGTGCAATCAGACCACACAACCATAGAGACAATCATGACAAATCCCTTTCTTAGAGTTCCAGAAAGATTTCATCACATGTTGATGTAGCTCCAGTGTTACCAGGTAGAATTGTCCAGGAGGATTACCGGTGCTAGCTGACACCCTGAATTGGGCATATATAGCCATTATCAAAGAGCTGGGGGAAGGGGATCAGGTCATAGTGCAGCATGGAGTGGATTTAGCATGTTAGTGGATTCAGTAACCCAGTTTTTATAACGAAGCTGATGGAAATCAAAGAGCTTATGGAAAAGTACATCAAACTGTAAGCAGTCAAGAGAGCAATACAAGGAGAAGCCAAGTACTGGTAAGAGCGTGAGCCATATTTTCAAATCAAAGATGAGCTTAAAGTGCAGGATGGAATCAAAGTCTGAGAACAGAGAGCCCCACATCATTACATAAGGATATCTTGCGAAAAATACATGCCTCACACCTGGGCATTGACAGCTGTTTTAGGCTCAAAAGTGGGTTTACTCACCAGGAATGAATACACAACTCCGCTACTTGATAGAAGCGTGTGACATCTGCTGGTCATGTGATAAGCAGTAGAAAGGGACTCCATTACATGAGTTGCCACCTGACCATGGGAAAGGTAGGGACAGACTTATTTACCTTCAATGGAAAGCAGCACTTGATTACAGTGGACTTACTATTTAGAGATTTGGGAAGTCAATGCCCTGTTTGATACAAGAGACAAGACAGTGATTCTTGTATGAGATGGCATTCCAGACACTATATTAACCAACAGTGGACCCAAATCTTACCTTGTCAGAATTCAAGGAATTTGCAAGCAACTGGGTGCTTGATCACCATAGGTCCTCCCCAGCATTCCCATAGAGTAATGGTAAGGTGGAATCAACTGTGCAAACTGCTAAGAGACTGTTACACAAGGCTGTTTCTTCTGATTCACACCCCTGGTTACCATTTTTGGCACACAGGAATACCTCAATACAGGGATGCCAAAACAGTCCAGCACAGGCACTGATGGGATGAGGACTAAATTCTGTACCAATAAGGGGGAGACCTGTGACAGCCAAAAGGATGGAGACATCACTGAGAGGAGATGGCCAACAATCAGAGAAATCAGGCACTAGAGTATGGCAGGTCAGCCAAGGATCTTCTGGCTTTGGAGACAGGCACTCCTGTAAGTATCCAATCATTAGAGAGACATCAGAAGAAGTGGACTAAAGGAGCCGTGTGGGGTGCAGTGGCACCCAGGTTCTATGAGGTGGACTACACAGAAGGGACAAGCAATCCAAAGGAACAGGAGACACTTACAAGTCAGCAGACATGACACCTAGAGAGAGCCTACAGAGATTGTCACAGAATGGAGAGACAAAGAGCCATACAGAGGCCAACCCCACAAGGGAAGGAGGAGACTCCACAAAGAGAGAGTTTGCTAGACTTGAAGATAATTTACAGGGAGACAGAGAGAGGTCACTCTCAGTATGGTCACCAGTTGAGGAGACCATATTATCTGAAAGACTAATTAATCAGCTCAGTCTGTGGTAAAGACAAGACTCCAACTTGGCCATGTGCTAGTAACCTCTGGATGAAGGGAAGCAGCGTGGTGGTATGGGCATCAAATTATTTATTTTTAATATTTATATTCAAATATTTGTAAAATAGAGAAGATGTATCATAAGTGAAACTGGAGTCAGAGGGCCCATATTCCCTGCTGTGGCCATTATTAATGGGACACCAAAGGAAACAGGAATAGTTGGAATTAGATGGGAAGTAACTCAGCCTCCTGGATAGAGCAGTGGACCGAGTATAATAAAGTTATAATTGTTCAACTTAGCCTGCATTCAGCTTCACTCTTTGCTAATGAAACACTGAGGATATCTTTCACATACTCGGGATGGTAGCTATCTTTAAGTTTTAATGAATGGCCTGTCTCTTCAGGGTGGTACATTTTTGACCATTTTGACCTCTCGCTTCTCATTGTCTATGATTAGTATTTTAATCTATCCGTGAGAATTCCCACGATTGTTTTATCTTATATTTAGCCCTCCATATGGTCTGCTTCCAGTGCAGATGCATTCCTTTTACTTTCTGAGCATACTAATATTTTGTTGTCTGACTTTTGCAATAACAATCAGAAGGTAGAGCTCTCTCTGTAGTTAGCCTCCATTACAACGTCAATTATTTAATTACAGTTACCCCGCAGCGGTGTATGAGATGCCACAAATTCCTAATGCCTATTAGGCCAAATCTCATTTGTATTTATGCCAAATCTGATTGTTTTACCTGTCTTTCTCTTTTTCATTTTAAAAAACCCTCTTTGCTAGAGGCTGCTGTAGAGCTAAACTCAAGTAGTTCACAATGTTTTTATTTCTTTTTATTGTTTCTACAGTCCCGTAGCAATACATGGCACTTTACAGTCATTGCTGGGAGGAAGTTAAGTCCAGCTCCACAAAGGGATTTAGGCACCTAGATCTTGGTTGTATGCAATACTGTGATTCACAACACCCTTAATCCTGTAGGCGTCTAAACTCACTCAGCACCTACATTTCACTGTAAAAGTTCTCTGGGTGAATACATTTATGGTTTTGGTCAGGCATACAGCTGCTTCAGGCAGGCACTCAAATGCCTATCTCGTAGCCCCGGTGTGATCCTCAAACCCAGGTGAAGCTGGGGGTGGGGGTATGCCTATCTTGGCTGCAGGGCCTGATTCATAGATGTACTCTGAGAACACCTAACTCCACACACAAGCAGACAGAGTGGGGGGAGAGGAAGAGGAGGAGAACCTCCCTCTTTAACCCCAGTGGTTAGGGCTAAAGTTCACCTGGCATCTGGGAGATCCTAGTTCAATTCCCTTCTCTGTCTGATTAGGAGAGAGGATTTGAACGGGGCTTTCCACCTCTCAGGTAAGTGCTCTACCCACTGGACTACAGAGTCATTCTGCTTAGTCTCTGGCCCAGGTAATATATAATTATTTAATACAAAGGGGAAAGGTTTCCTTGGGAGAGATAGAGAAAGACCCATATCAGAATATCCCTTAGTCTAGCCGTTAGAGCATTCACCAGAGACATATGAGACCCCTGTTCAGATCCTTTCTCCTCATCATGTAAAGAGAGGGGGATTCAACTGGAGTCCCACTCATCCCAGGGGAGTACCCAGATCACTGGGTTAAAGGTTAAAAGAGGAGAGGCCATCTGTTTTGTGAGGAGGAAGGCTAGCATCTAAGCTGTCCTTGCAAGAAGTATCTTAGGCACCTAAGTTGTCTGACTCCAGGAGAGGGTTCCTTCCTGGCTGTGAATCACAAGCAATGATAGGCTTAACTCCCTGTCATGTAGTCATAAACTAATAATTCCATTCTGAGATGGTACTTTAAGACTACAAAATGGATGCCCCCTGTGCAATGTAAGTTTAGTTCATTTTTGTGTTCTTAGTTCCTGGTTTCAATAATAGCAAGAAATATAAACTGAACAGTTCTTTGGCTTTAATAAAATATTCACAAATGCATGCCAAACTGTTTATATCTGCCTTTGTGCAAGCCAATCTCTGCTAACTGGTGAGTAAATATTTGATTTTAGCCATGTAATTCCCAGTGCTAGTTTAATTGGAGCTGTCCAACTAAACCTTCATGCACTGTTTGAAAACTTAGGGGATAACTCTGATTAGACAAGCCAGGCACTAAGTCATAGAAATTAATCTAAGTGACTGACTACACTTTAACCAAAACCCAGTCTGTATTTAACTGTTTCCTCCAAAGCATCTCAATTTTCAGTATTATCTTATAAGTAAGTCTTTCATTTTTTAAGTTTATATTTTATTACTGCCCAAACAAATAGGTTTCAGGCAATTGTAATAGGTGAGCTTCTCTCTCTCTCTCTCTCTCTCTCTCTCTCTCTCTCTCTCTCTCAAACGACTATTCCATTCAACAACACTGTATGCAGTAGGGAAAAATATGCATTCTACAGAAGACTTTTGGAAAACTTTAGACTGGGAATCAGCATAGTTTCACTCCACAGGAGGGGTCCCAGATACAAAGAGGTCATGCAGGGATGCCAAACATTTTCTCCAAATTGAGCAGCAGTGACCTGTATCCGCACACTCCATGCTCTCTCCTTCTCTCTCTGCTACTGCACAGACAGGCATGTGGGGACAGAGTCCTGCTTTAGGTGAAATAGGATAAAGGCAGTAGATCCACCATTATGTGGACCCCGTGGCCAAAACCTTATTCAAGGAGGAGCATAGATACAATGGACAATCCTGCAGCTTTGAATTTCAGTAAGAGATGCAGAATGGTTTCACTGGCCCTCCACAGTCTGAGGGGAGCATTTTAATGTTTGGTGGAATAGTATAAATTTAGTCCCCAATTCTTGGAGGGGCTTTAGCCCAGCGAGTGATACATTCCCTTGTGTTTGACAGAGAAGTGGGAGCAGAGAACTTCATCCCTCTCATTCTACAGAGTCTCAAAGAGGGCAGACAAAGTGAATAGATTCTACATAAGTGTTTATATGCAGTGCTGGATCTGCTAGTACCCTAGAAGCAGAGGGATTGTGCAGTTTTGAGGCATTTCCTGGGAACTGTACTAATGGGAAAATGCATGACTATGCAATAGCTTATTTTAGGTCTTTATACCAGTCATTTGTAAGTCATAGCATCCACATTCATCATAACTTCATGCAGTGGAATTATTGTTATTGATTACATATGTTAGCCAGAAACATTTAAAGGGGTGATTAATTGATGAAAAATTATTTTTTCTAATTTGAGAATTTATTAATATATTATTTTTAAATGTAAACATTAACACTTTTTAATTAGTTTGATTTTGGGAAGTATAAGGAAATTTCACAAGAAGAAAATATTCTTGTCTGAATTTTTTTTTCATAAAAATTTGTTTTTAAATCAAACTAGTATCATATTGTTCTTTCTTGGAATAATAAAGAAAAGGCTCCCCTCTCAATATCAGTAGGGGACCTTTAAATCCAAGCCTGGCTGTAGTAACATCACTTGATAGTGCTGTTGAATCAGCGAAGATCATTGCAGGCCAGAATCCCAGTATTAAGCAAAATGCAAACAACTGTTGCAATTTCAAATCTCTGTAAGACATCGATGATCTCTGCCAGGAAATATATTTCATAATATAAACTTCTATCAAAAGTTTTGCTAATCACTGCATGTAATGGTTTGTTTTACCGCTTATGAAATGGTACATCAGGTTTCTCAGATACATAGCTGTTTCTTATCCAAAAGATTGCCAGCATATAGTAACTTGATTTGACCTTTTGTCCATTTGCTTTGTGTTCTTTGAGTGCCTGGGAGACTCTTATATTCTCAGTGAAATTCACAAACCACTGGGAAATAAACCCTAGGAAAGACAGGAATCAATCCCAGGGTAAACTTCAGAAGATGTTAATCTGTAGTTTGTGTTCTGAATCTTTTTTGTCCCTGAAGTTACTTGAATATTCATGAACATATTGTAGTTTGTAATGATACAGGCGGTCACTGTGCATGTCACTATAATAATGACAGTAATTGTATTTGAAATTAAGGCTTAGCTTTTCTTTGCAGTAATCTTAATTGTAAGTAGTTTATCTCTTTGACCTCATGAGGCTGGTTGTGTCAGTGGGTTTAGTGTAATATTGGAGAAGGGGAAGAAGGAGAAAATGTAGCTAATAATAAGCATGTTTGTTCAGGTGCTTTTCTTCTGTTTCAAATTCTGTACTTTTTATTAGAATGGTTCATGTGATCAGTTTTTAAAATAGAATGAGAGAATAAAGTATACCCGGCAATATGCTACATTATTGAGGTTGGAATAACAACAATGTAGCCTGTCCCTGGTCTTGATTCCCAGGAGAAAAATAATCACTTTCAATTAGTGTTCATATTCAATATTATTATAATTCAATTAGATTTTATTATAATTTACTAATCATTCAAATCCTAATTAATATCATGATTGTGATGATACATAATAGCTTTAGATACCAAGAAAAAAGAACAGGAGTACTTGTGGCACCTTAGAGACTAACAAATTTATTAGAGCTAATAAATTTGTTAGTCTCTAAGGTGCCACAAGTACTCCTGTTCTTTTTGCGGATACAGACTAACACGGCTGCTACTCTGAAACCTTAGATACCAAGAGAATTGCTCAGCAATCAATCTGCCATTGTTTGGGGCTCATGTTGCAAAGAGATGCTATATAACAATAATTGAAATAAATGGGGTATTATTTAAAATGCTCAAAAAGATATGGATTTTATTACATAAAGAAAAAAAGCTATCACTTCACCTGCAAAGACCTGTTGCACAAGTCCTATTTCAAAGGAAGAGAAGAATTATGATGAGATTGACTATCTGTAGTACATTTCTTAATATATTACAAGTAAATGGGTCTTCTCTGGAGCAGAGTATATTCAGTTATGTTTACGATCTTTGTGAATGGAGGTTATTCCAGTATTCTGCTACCATGCAAATAGTTTTAATATAGTTGATCATATAAGTGACAAAGTAATATATCCTTAAGAACTAATTTTTCTCCAGTTCCCATTGGAGCTCTCTGTATCCCTCCATTTTCACCAGATTTAACACCTTACCACATACACACTCCTAATTCATTCCTTCTCCATCAATCTCCTTGTGGACAAGGAATGTTGTACTGGATTACATTCAGAGATCACTGTACTGTTCTTTAATTAGCTAGAAATCTCTCTGTTAAGTGATATCAAACAATTTGTACCATACACAACCTTTGAGCGAGGCAAGTCTCCTGACTTCATTGGAGTTGCCTCCATCTATGTCAGAACTGAATTTGGCTTATTGTGTCTGACGTGCTCCTATCCCATATTGTCCCAGGAAGTGAGACTCCAACTTAACGATCAAAGTAGAGTATTGTGTTACGTCATGGTTGAACACTACTACTACTGCTAGACTGAGGTGATCAGGGTTTTCTTTTTAAAACTACTTTGGGCTTGAGAGTAAGGAAAAAAGACATTTCAATGCTTTAAATACAACCGTGATCGCCACCCTGAAAATTCAGAATATTTCTGGTGCACAGCTAGCAGTAAGCTGAGTTTTCTTGTCAAAGTCATTCACTGTAACTCAGTAAGACGAATGATGCAGTCTTCTGGAGGGAAAACCTGCCAAGAAATCTGAAAATGATCTGCCAATATGAGACTCATTCTCTTAGAGTGGCTGATCTCTCACAGATGATTAAGCCCTTTCAGAAAAGCTGCTTAATAGTATAAATTGATACCCATGAGAAACTGTGAAGAGAAAAGAGAAGTTTGAATAGAATTAGTAAGAATGTAACAGTGTGGCAATTTAGGGGCCAGATGACATGTTTTTTTTATTACTTTTTTTCCTTTGATACCATCATCTTTACTAGATATTTTATGTTGCTGTATGTTGTTTATCTTTCTCATATCGATCGAAACGTATTGGAAATATTATTGTTTGGTGTTATATTTTGAACAAGTATATCTATTGTTACAGGTTTGAAGATTTGGTTTTAGAAACTGTTGGAGAATTAGCTGTTTCTGCATTTTATGTAACGTATTTGCTTTTTAATGAGTGCTATAATTATCAACAGATTTACTATGAGAGTTTTTCGCTTTACTAATGAGATAAGAGCTCTGAATATAGCAAGTATGCATGCAAAGCGCAAGTGTCATGTAGCAGGGAATCCTGGTTATCCCTTCTAGCCTATGCTCTCAGCCAGCCTCATCTCTACAAAAGCACACCATAAGAAAACAATATTCCCTTACACAGTTACAAGTGCTCCACGATTGGGGCAGGGCACCTCCAGCACAACTGCTCGGTTTCCTTTCTGAATCGTATATATTTTTAGACTCTTTTGGAACTATCCTTGCAAATGGCCTTTCTCTGGGATCCTTTGGGGGTCTCTATCCCTCGTTTATCTGCAAGAAACAAGATGAGATATCGTTTTTTGAAGTCCTACAGGTATCTGTTTTAGCTCTGCTGGGGTAGCTGTTGATAATTCAGTGTGACTGCAGCTCTTTAATGTTCTGCCTCAAGTTTGTGGTGTGTAGAAATCTGTTACCCTGTTGGATTTACTATAGCTCACACTATTTCATAGACCTTATAAGGGTTTTTCTCAGTATGTATTTTAGGAAAATATTGAATGTATTATATATAGTAATATCATAACAAATATTTGGCAATGGCAACCTTTAAAGATGCATTTGTTTTAAACGTATCTTTGCATATTATCATCTAAGCCTGGATTAACATATGTACTGTATAAGATGAATGTGACACAAATAAGTAATGCCAACTCTGAATTAACATTTAATGTTGAGGAAGGCTTTTGCAGATTGGTAAAACCAGAAATTAGCAAAGCAACCAGAATTAGCAAACCAGGTTTGTTAAATATTGTGGTATGCAAGAACATAGAAAAAAATATATATCCAGGACCAAAAAATTGCTTCAAATTTTATCTTAGATGTCACTATTAGAAAACTATTTGTTTCCATAGACATCTTTTATACTGATTTCTGAAATTAAAATTAAAGTTATTGCTGCCAGGTTAGCATCTATCCATAATATTTATCTATATCTATTTATTTTAAAGTATAAACTTAATATTGTCAAAGTCTACAGTTTTGTTGCAGAATGGAAAAAATATTGTCAGTTGTGTTATAGGATACAATTAAGCACCTGTTGTACATCTCCTTCTGAGTAAGATGTACTGTACTTTTTTGTATCCATTGATTCAATATCCACATTTATTTGTCACGTTTGTACAGTGAAATTGCCGAAGAGCCAAGTGCTTTACATAACAATAACAACAACAGGCAGTTAACAAAAATACACAATACCAACAAAACTAACCACATAAGGTGGTAAACATCTCTCAACATTTTCCCATGCAAAAGCTACATCATTCATGTACAAGAAGTTGCCTAATTGCCATATAAAATATTAAAATATAAACCTTAGTTTGAGTGTAGAACAAATCTTGGTCTTTTTGATGGTAAATATTAGATATAGTGATTAAAAATTGTAAAACAAAGAAGAAATGAAGTGATGCAGTCAGCTTATTTGACTGCATCACTAACAAGCTTATTCTTGTTTTGCAGTATTTATGCTTAGAATAGTGGCTATATGAAAATATCTGTTAATCTTATAGATGTATGCTTCTGCTTAAAAATACCCACAACTAGAACATATTTGTGTTCTCTTTAAAGTGGTGATAAATACATTGCAAACAGAAGAAAAAGATCTTTTGAATAGGTTTAAAAAGAAACAAACTTGAATTATTTTTTCTGTAGTATGTGTGATGTTTCCAACATCCATATAAAGCTGTGTTCAGAAAGCATGCTGACAAGTGGTCTGATTTATGAAGAGCACATATTCAGTACTGTAGTTCAGTAATGCAAGTTTTGACTGTTGTCGATTTAATAGATTTTGCAACCATAAATCAGCCTTAAAAGTGAAAGGGTTCATTTCACTTAGAATACCAAACTAACCTAAATCTTACTTGAGCTCTACAGATATCAACAGATGATGTCTTACAAGACTTACCATCATAAGAAGAATTGTTTTCTGGAGATTTTAGGAATTGTCAGGAGCTAGCAGAATGAAGATAATGTGATTAGAAATGAGGGCGAGTTTTATTTTTACTTAACAGCAGTCATATTTTGTTTTTATAATTTAATATAACCATAACTTGTGATTGGAAAGAGGATTCAGAAGCTCTAATGTTTATATAGTCTTGCATATTACCATATCACTGCTACAGCTCCATTCACACTGTAGGTTATATTTGGAAGAATACTACAGAATTTTACAGTACACAGTCCATGTGTAATTTAATAACCTTGTTTTTGTCAACTCACAGTTCTGCTCATGTCAATGTGCATGGGCTTCTAAAAATTAACACATGACAATAACATGCTAAGTTTTCTGTGAAAAACTCTGTTTAGCAAACCTTGCTTTTTCTACTTTCCAATTCTACTTTTACTTTAGAATAAACTATGATTTTAAAATTGCAGTTACTATCTTTTGGACAAGAATGTAATATTTTCATATTAGAACATTCAGAACTCTTGAATCTGTTGACTTAGTGTCCAGTTCTGCTCTTACATACAGTGTGTTCTGCATATGTCTAATTTTCAGGCCATTTATGATATATTTATGATTTATGACCTGAAAATCAAAAACAAATCCTATAAAAAGTGAGATCATGGGCAAATTGCTAAGGATGAGTACAAAAGAATAGCACAAGCATGTAAGAACAAAATAAGAAAGGCTAAAGCACAAAATGAGTTACAACTAGCAAAGGACATAAAAGGCAATAAGAGGTTCTTTCAGTACATTAGGACCAAGATGAAGATGAAGCGAAGTACAGGTCATCTTCTCAGTGAGGAAGGAGAGCTACTAACAGAGGACAACAAGAAGGCTGACATGTTTAATGCCTATTTTTCATCAGTCTTCACTAAAAAGATTAATGGTGCCCAGATATTTAACACAATTAATATTAACAACATGGAAGAAGGAATGCAAGCCAAAACAGGGAAAGAGCGGGTTAAAGACTATGTGGATTAGTTAGACGTATTCAAGTTGGGAGGACCTGATGAAATCATCCTGGAGTACTTAAGGAACTACGTGAAGCAATCCTGGAACCATTAGCAATTATCTTTGAGAACTCATGAAGAAAAGGTGAGGTCCCAGAGGACAGGAAAAGTGGAAACTTAGAATCTGTCTTTAATAAAGGGAACAAAGGGGACCCAGGGAATTATAAACCAGTCAGACTAACTTCATTACCTCGGAAGATACTGGAATAAATTATTAAACAATCCGTTTGTGAGTACCTAGAGGATAATAAGGTCATAAAGAATGGCCAACATGGATTTGCCAAGAAGAAATTATGTCAAACCAACCTAATTTCCCTCTTTCACAAGGTTACTGGCCTAGTGGACAGAGGGGAACTGTCTTGATATATCTTGATATTTAGTAAGGCTTTTGACACAGTTCCACCTGATAGTCAGATGAGCAAACTAGAGAAATATGGGCTAGATTAAATTACTATAAGGTGAGTTCACAACTGGTTGAAAGTCCATGCTCAAACAGTAGTTATTCACGGTTTGCTGTTAAACTGGGGGGAAGTATCTATTGGGGTCCCTCAGTGGTTTGTCTGGCACTAGTCAATATTTCCATTAATGACTTGGATAATGGAGTGGAGACTGTACTTATGATATCTGCAGATGACACCAAACTGGGAAGGATTGTGAGTACTTTGGTGGACAGGATTGGAATTCAAAATGACCTTGACAAAGTGGAGAATTGGTCTGAAAAGAATAAGATGAAATTCAATAAAGATGAGTGCAATAAAGAGCGTTAGGAAGAAAAAATCAAATGAATAACTATAAAAGTGGAGAATAACTGACTGGGTGGAAATGTGGCTGAAAAGGATCTGGGTGTTATAATGGGTTACAAATTGAATATGAATCAACAATGTGATGCAGTTGAAAAAAATACTCATATTATTCTGGGGTGAATTCACAGAAGTATAATTTGTAAGACACGGGAGGTGGTTGTCCCATTCGACCTTGCACAGCTGTGGCCTCGTTTTTAGAGTACGTGTCCAGTTCTGGGCACCACACTTTAGGAAAGATGTGGACAAACTTGGAAAGGTTAAAAATTAATTGGGCATGTTCAGTTTTGAGAAAAGAAGACTAAGGTGGGACCTATTAATTCTTCAAATATGTTAAGACCTGTTATAAAGAGGACTGGGATCAATTGTTCTGCATTTCCACTAAAGGCAAGACAAAAAGTAATGGGCTTGATCTGCAGCAAGGGAGATTTAGGTTAGATGGTAGGAAAAAAATTCCAACTATAAGGGTAGGTAAGCTCCGGCATAGGCGTCCACGGGAGGTTGTGAAATCCCCATCATTGGAGGTTTTTAAGAACAGTTTGGACAAACACACGTTCTAGGGACGGTTAAGGTATATTTGGTGCTACCTCAGAGGGATTGACTAGCTGACCTTTTGAGGTCCCTACCAGCCCTACATTTCTATGATTCTATGAATGTCTCAGTCAGTGCTGAATAGCAAGTGGCACAAGCTCCCCCTTGAAGGGAATCCCAGTGCAGTTTAGCCATTTCATACCCCACCAAAGAAACTGTGGCTTAAAGCCACAGGGCCAAATTCACTGGTGAGCCTGTCTATTTAAGCTGAATTCCCTTATGACCCTCTCAGTGTGCATCTTGGGTGTACCTAGATTCTCTTTAGGGTTACTTAATATCACTACTGATTTGCTTTAAGTGTTTGGGTTCATAGTTTGAGTTAGTGATTATTACTTTATCTTAACCCTTTGGCCTATTATTACTTTTATGTCCAACAAGTCAACAGCTAAAAATATGTAAAAATGTGAGTGAAGTTTGTGATTTGGGGAGGAAAGAGAACATGCATCTAGCTGGAAATAACAAGAATCCATTTCGTACCCACTGAGCTAGTGAACTAAACAACAAAAAGCTAGGAAAAAATACTGCATAACAAATAAACTTCAGTATGACAGATGCCTGCCTCTGAACCCCTACTTAATCCTGCAAGGTGCTGAGTGCCCACAACTCTCATTGCCTTTGGTGCAAGTAATCAGTCCTCAGAAGTGCTCCAAATGGTTTCAGCAACTAGAAGGAACTGGCCAATAATGAAATAGATTTGAATGATTATTTAATAAACCTGCTAAAGAAAAAACTTTCATAATGTGTATGCAGTTTTGTAGCAGTTTTGTTAAAGTGAGTGTCTAAACGAAAAGCTTTGCTGTGGCAAATGACTTAATATTAGTACTACATATCTCAGGGGGTAGCCGTGTTAGTCTGTATCTACAAAAACAACAAGGAGTCTGGTGGCACCTTAAAGACTAACAGATTTATTTGGGCATAAGCTTTCGTGTGTAAAAACCTCACTGGTTTTTACCCACGAAAGCTTATGCCCAAATAAATCTGTTAGTCTTTAAGGTGCCACCAGACTCCTTGTTGTTTTAGTACTACATATAATAATTCCTGTGTGAAATTAAATAATTGTTGAAGGAGTATCCTTATAAAGTAATGGATATATGTAATTTCAAAACTAGAGTTTCCTGTCAGCTATGTATTGTGACAGACCCAGACCAGTGGGGTACAGGAGTCTGGTAGAGGGCAAATATACTGGTCACTGGATGAGTAGTTTTCTGTTCCCTGAGTGACCAGAGCAGGGGCTGCACTAGAGTGATCAGGAACCTGCTAGAACTAGTTAAGGCAGGCGGGCTAATTAGGACACCTGGAGCAAATTAAGAAGCAGCTGCTAGAATCAATTAAGGCAGGCTAATCAGGGCACCTGGGTTTTAAAAGGAACTCACTTCAGTTTGTAGTGTGAGTGTGAGGAGCTGGGAGCAAGAGGTGCAAGGAGCTGAGAGTGTGCTGCTGGAGGACTGAGGAGCACAAGCGTTATCAGACACTAGGAGGAAGGTCTTGTGGTGAGACTAAGGAAAGTGTTTGGAGGAGGCCATGGGGAAGTAGCCCAGGGAGTTGTAGCTGTCATGCAGCTGTTACAGGAGGGACTATAGACAGCTGCAGTCCACAGGGCCCTGGGCTGGAAGCCGGAGTAGAGGGCGGGCCCGGGTTCCCCCCAAACCTCCCAATTGACCTGGATTGTGGGTTCTTCCAGAGGGGAAGGTCTCTGGGCTCTTCCCCAACCCACATGGTGAATCTCTGAGGCAAGAATATCCGCCAATAAGCGCAAGACCCACCAAAATAGAGGAGGAACTTTGTCACAGTATGAAGGCACACTATCAACACTGAATAAATAATAATAATATGAATATTAAAATTATGCTGCCATGTGGAAAATAAAGGAGGGTTCCTGGTTGTTTTATGAGAGCTTCTTTTGTTCCATCTCCCTGTGTATCTTTTTTTCTTCTTTGGCTGCCATCTGTCATATTTCCTCTGGCCAAGAGGATTGATCATGTGATTGTAACTACTGACAACATTTAGTTCCTTAGCCAGCTGTTCAAGGGATTCATAAGTAAGGAGGCTGACTCCATCCTGTCACATAATTATGCTGCAAGACACTAAAATCTTAGGGCCTAGATTGTCAAATCTGACTTTCAAACAAGGGTTTTCCATATTGCGAAATACAAGTAATGGGATTTCTCAACCGTATAAATGCTGTTTTAGAGTGCAAAGTAAAGTATTCTAGAGTTACCAGATATTATTGTCCCTTTGGTAACGTAACAAAAACTAGATTAAAGTTGTTTGTTTGTTTGTTCATATTGTGGTAGCTCCTGAAGGTTCCAACCATGGATTGGGATCTCACCATGCTAGACATTGTACAAAATAAAAGTGTTGTTTGCAACAATATCTCAATATTATAAACTTTGAGGGTTTCATTAAAATATAACTTTGTGGTGAAACTTACAGTGCATGGTTTTGGTCTCTGCCTGATTCATCTTGGAAGTTCCTTGATTCAAAATGTGCCTTGTCACAAGTGAAATGAGGTGTTGAATGTAATTCTGGTGTGTGTTAGACATATTTTTACCCCACAGTTCCAGCACCAACTGTAACATAATCTGATTTGACCCATGCAAAACCTTTCTCAGCGGAAGCTGAAATATAGCAAGGAGTATGCCAATCAGGATTAAACAGCATTCACAGAGCTAAATTCGAGTTTGCACTATGTACAGTGTCTTGATTATTGCCATTGCTATAGACCTAACTTTTTTTTTTTTAGTATCTTTATGACTGTAATGTCTAAAATGTACCAGAAACTGTACAAACATATGGGAATGCCCATTCTTGGTCCCCAAAGCCTATAATATAATCAGATAAAGGATAGGGGAAAGTAATCTACAAGTAAAATGGTCAAGGTGAAGATTGGCACTTATTTAAATTTCTCATACTTTCCTCCCACCCACACAAATGGGCTTTAGCCTGCCAATGTTTCCTGTTTTGTTTTGTTTTTTGTTTATTCCAGAAATGATCCTTTTACTGTTGTATGAATAAAATATTGATCAGAAATATATAAACAAATGCTATAGATAGTAGATGCTCTTAATGCTGTAAGCTGATTATGTTTACATAAGGTCTCACAAGCTAAGTATAGTTAAATGTAAGTCAAGACCTCAGTGAAAAACCTCCAGGAAATGCAACATCTACTGTAGTGCCGCAGGAAGTGGTGCTGATAATTCATTCTTACTCCTGTGTGGTTCAGTTTCAAATCAGTGTCCTGACAGTCCTTGAGGGTGCTGTGCTGCTGAAAATGCCATTTTATATCTGAGACAGAAAGCTAAAATCCTGACTAATTGTGGTTATTACAGAACCTATAGCACTTTTTGCAAGAATAGGAGTGATCACCCCAAGATCCTACCCAAACTCTATCAAAATTTCCCCTTCACTTCTACTTGGATATAGTATTCTTCACTTATTCCCATCAATTGTTGTGTAGTGTTTCAATGGGTTGTGGTAAATAGCTCTTGTGTTTCACCTCAGACAGAGGTGACTTAATTTCAGTGGTGGGTGAAGTGATTCCTGTTATAGTTTGTATGCCAGTTTCAGTTGCAAAGCACTTTGGGATCCTCCCGGATGTGAAAGATGGTGTGCAAGACACTGGCCAGAAATGCCAGAAAATACTAGTTTTGATTTTAAAATGTTATATGTGCAAGGATTTTTATTTTAGTGTCAAGTGCAATTCTCTGATGTGTAACAAATCTTAGGCCACTATAAATAGAACTATCAGCAGATCTCATACCGAATACAGCAGGTAAACAAGTTGACCCTAGTTCAGCATGTACCCTGCCAAGACGCAGTAATTAATTTCTAGATGTTGCATTAAAAAAAATAACTTAACTGGTGGATAATCAAAATGCCCTATCAACATTAGTTTAGTGCTGATCGTCTGTAATATTTGTATGTAAATCATGAGCTAGGAATGGATATGTCATTTATCGCAACGAGTAATTTGTTTAGGACAATTTGAGAAGCATGGAGTTTTCCTGAATTGAGTTTAGACATATATCTGTTAGACCTAACAAAAGCAACTTATTTCTGAGATCTGGGAAACAGCTGATATCTGCAGGCAGTTGAATGTTTAAATCGGCTCCATGAAAGAGATATGTAATTACTAACAGAAAAAATGCTGCAATATACTGAAAAATAACTAAGGGGCCAAGTGCTACTCTCTACATGGAGAAAAAGAAAGTAAAAATAAATGTAGATGCCCCTGAACCAAACAAGGAAAAGAATCAGCAAGATTCTGGCACCCTTAGCAACATATAAAGTGCCATACTGGATCAGACCATTAGTCCATTAAATCTAATCCAGTATCAGGTCTGTGACAGTAGCCAGCACCACCTGCTTCAGAGGAAGGTGTAAGAACTCTGCAGTTAGCTGCTCTTAAGGAAACTTTCCTCCTAAACCCTAATGGTTAGAGGGTGTTCTATTCTCTGAAGAATGAAGGTCTATATCCCTTCCACAATTCTTGGATTTGTAATATTTACTATAACGCTGGATATTTTTGTTATCCATATCTATGTCCAATCTTTTTTTAAGAACCTGCTAGGTTCTTGGTCTCAACAATGTCCTATCACAATGAGTTCCACAGACTAATTATACATTGTGTATAAAAAGTGTTTTCTTTTATCAGTTTAAAATTATCTCCTTCTGAATTTCATTGAACATCATCTTATCTTATATTATGAAGCTGAATAAATAGTGTCCAGTCCAGTGTCTCTATACTATTTGTTATTTTGTATATCTTTATAATATCCCCTCTTATTAGTCTCCTCTCTAAACTAAATAGTCCAAATCTTTTCAACCTCGCTTCCTGTGGCAGTTTTTCCGTGAGTCTAAACATTCTCAATGCCTGTCTCTGAACCCCTTCTAATTCTGCCATCTTCTCTCTGAAACAGGGTGACTAGAACTGAGCAAAGAGTTCCTGGTGAGGTCACATCATTGATTTATATAAATGGCATTATAATATTTTCAATATTATTCTGTATCCCATTTCTTATGCATCCAGATTTATTTATTTATTTTCCCACTGTGCTGCAATACTTCCTGCAGTGCCTGACTTCACAGGGTCCTCCAGCAGAAACCTACCCTAAGCTTTCAGTGGCGATGCAGAAGCATCAGTGGTCCAGTGCAACCATGGTCCCAGCAGGTTCTTACTGCTTGCTCATTTGACAGAATGCTTTTTCTGCAGCTCTCCTACACTTTTTTTTTAATTAATGGAGATATCCTATCTCCTACAACTGGAAGGGACCTTGAAAGGTCATCAAGTCCAGCCCCCTGCCTTCACTAGCAGGACCAAGTAGTGATTTTGCCCCAGATCCTTAAGTGGCCCCCTCAAGGGTTGAACACCCAACCCTGGGTTTAGCAGGCCAATGCTCAAACCACTGAGCTATCCCTCCTGGGTTTTGTGAATTGTGATGTCCCAGAGGAGTGTAACCTTTTTGGTGCGTCATGTATGGAGAGATGATCTCTGACATGATGACTCAGGGGGCTGTTTGTTTGGATGCCGCATGCCTCATTCTCTCCTGTGGACCAGGCTCCCTGGCCAGACTACATCTCTCATGATTAGGGGCCTACCAAATTCACAGTCCATTTTGATCAATTTCACTGCCATAGGATTTTTAAAATGATAAATTTCATGATATCAGCTATTTAAATCTGAAATTTCACCAGTGTTGTAATTGTAGGGGTCCTGACCCAAAAAGGAATGGAGTGGGGGTTTACAAAGTCATTGTAGGACGGGGGTGGTGGGGTTGGTATTGCTACCCTTACTTCTGCACTGCTGCTGGCAGCGACTCTTCCTCCAGAGCTGGGCAGCTGGAGAGCGGCGGCTGCTGACTGGAATCCCAGCTCTGAGGGCAGAGCCGTCGCCCCCAGTAGTGCAGAAGTAAGCATGGCATGGTATGGTATTGCCACCCTTACTTCTGCGCTGCTGCCTGCAGAGCTGGGGCCTCAGTCAGCATCCACCACTCTCCGGCTGCCCAGCTCTGAAGGCAGCACAGAAGTAAGGATGGCAATACCACGACCCCTCTAAAATAACCTTGCGACCTCCTGCAACTCCCTTTTTGGTCAGGACCCCAATTTGAGAAATGTGGGTCACCCCCATGAAATCTGTATAGAATAGGGTAAAAGCCCACAAAAGACCAGATTTCACAGGGGGAGACCAGATTTCACTGTCCGTGACGTGTTTTTTGTGGCCGTGAATTTGATGAACCACGGCATCTGTTTGATGTGTGGCATATTTTGAATTTTTGTTTCAATTTGGAAAAAAAATATTGAAATATCAAAGTTTTCTGCAGAACAGGAAATCAGCTCTACTCAGCACTGTAGAAAAAAGGAAAAATCAGCCCCAGTGGTTTCACAATGTAAATTAGGCAAAGCCAAATGAGTCAAAATACTGCTGGTTGTTGACATACAAGGGTGTTATTAATATGACGCAGATGGGATTATTTACTTACACTGTCAGAATAGTAAAACGTAATATGATATTATCAGAGTACTGTTTCAAAACACACACACATCCCATCCATACATGCTGGCAGACTTACACTGCTGAGATTTGCCAGAGAGGACAGGCTCAAATTTTGCTGCTACAATTCTTTCTGTTTCTAGGAGAGATAATAGAAAAATATATGATGTTAAATTATTCTTGTGCTAACTATCTAAACAAGTGCTCCAAAAGCACCAAATATTAATTTTCAAAAGCCTTATAAATCTTAAATAGAAATATTAAAAGATGTATCCCTGCCAGATACTACCTATTAGGCACAGTTCCACATTGGTGCAGTGCAAAGTTAGTCTACCCAAGCAAACGTTCCAAGAAGTATTGTGTTTCCTTGAGCTCCTGAGAAGGGCAACCACTGTTCCACATGTTAGGAGTGTGTGACAAGCATCCCTCTCTGTGGTCAGTTAGCTCGGCTGGCTGGTGCAGAGGGAGAGTAGGTTCATGCCTTCTCTCGTCCCCATCTCTCCCTGCCTCTTTTGGGTTGCTTTCTCTCTAGGAGGTACCAGCAGGGTGCACTAGCAGGACTGGCCTCTGTTTTTGCAGTGCAAGGGGTGAGGAAGATTTCTTATGCTTTCCCATGAAAGGACAAACCTTTAAGTTAAAAGAGGGATTAAATTTGGCACAGGGACCTGGAGAAATAAAGGAGTGCAACTTTTTTGTTAAATTCCAAGACAGTTTATTAATAATAATATCTACAGTAATTAGCACTTTTATCGCACCTGTCATCTAAGCATGACAGTCTGAGTCCTTTAAAAATAAGAGCCACCTGAGTCTATCAGCACCTCTTTGTGGCCAGGGTGGGATATTGTGTATATGGAACCACGTAGCTACCTCTTGGGGGAGTGAAATAGTTATGTAACAGCACAGCATACGCTACATAACAGACTAGGACAGGAAGTGGAAAAGAATACCGTATCCAATTGAAATTGCAGGGAGATTTAGGTAGGCAAAATAAAACTGCAGCAGTTATGTGGCTGGGTTTAAATATACCTCTTCTTACCAAAAAAACAGAACAAAACAAAACAAACCCAAAAACCTTTAAACCCAAAAGATGTCAGTATCTCAATTTTACTTCTCATTGGAAGGAAGTTAAAATATAGGGTAGAGGGAAGTCTCTCAGCCAGCAGAATGCTAATTACATTCATACTGAGATTAGTGAAAGGCCTGAGAAAATAAAACAGATAATAAAGGCACCAGACAGATCCTATCAATGGTGAAAGCTAAGACATAGGCCAATGAAAGGAAAATGAGTAAAGAAATGCATTTTCTATGGTTTTGCTACCACATAGAGTCCTACAGATTACAAGGTTTGATTTTTGTTTTTTACTTAACAAAAATTAGGTAAACAGTAAAAGAAAAAAAGTTGAATTCAGCTTTGAATCTCATGCACAGCCAAAGCCTGTGACATATAAATATTTATTTAAAATGCATATCTTAAATTTTAGCTTTGCAAAATTCTGCTAGTGACCAATACTATTTTAAAAAGAGCTATGCACAAGCAGGAAACATTGCTAGAGACAAGGAAGAGATCTTTGGGCATCATAATTAGAACTTATTTCAAACTGGAACAGGTACAGAGAAGGGCTACTAGGATGATCCAAGAAATGGAAAACCTACTTTATGAAAGGAGACTCAAAGAGCTTGGCTTGTTTAGCCTAACCAAAAGAAGGCTGAGGGGAAAAATGATTGCTCTCTAGAAATATATCAGAGGAATAAATACCAGGGAGGGAGAGGAATTATTTAAGCTCAGTACCAATGTGGTCACAAGAACAAATGGATATAAACTGGCCATCAGGAAGTTTAGACTTGAAATTAGACGAAGGTTTCTAACCATCAGAGGAGTGAAGTTCTGGAACTGCCTTCCAAGGGGAGCAGTGGGGACAAAAGACATATCTGGCTTCAAGACAAAGCTTGATAAGTTTACGGAGTGGATGGTATGATGGGATAGCCTAATTTTGGCAATTAATTGGTCTTTTGGCATATTTACCACTAATGGTCAATGGCCTGTGATGGGATGTTAGATGGGGTGGGATCTGAGTTACTACAGAGAATTATTTCCTGGGTGTCTGGCTGGTGAGTCTTGCCCACATACTCAGGGTTTAGCTGATCACCATATTTGGGGTCGGGAAGGAATTTTCCTCCAGGGCAGATTGGCAGAGGCCGTGGAGGGTTTACGCCTTCCTCTGCAGCGTGGGGCACGGGTCACTTGCTGGTGGATTCTCTGCACCTTGAAGTCTTTAAACCACGATTTGAGGACTTCAATAGCTTAGACATAGGTTAGGGGTTTGATACAGGAGTGGGTGGGTGAGATTCTGTGGCCTGTGTTGTGCAGGAGGTCAGTCTAGACGATCATAATGGTCCCTTCTGAGCTTAAAATCTATGATTCTATGATTGCAGAAATGTGTTAACCCCCCTATTTTAAAAATAGAAAGAAAGCTCAAATAAAAAAATCAGATATGGCAATATGTCTTTTTAGCACCAATGATATACATAGAGATTGTGTATATCTAATTCTTGATTCAAATTGTCTTTGCCTGTCTAGTACTTTCTCTAATAAATAAACTGGTTTTGACTTCTTTGTATTTCTAACTGCATTACAGTATTGTGAACACCACATGTTCAAAAATAATGAGTCAGGCCTCAAAAAATCATGAGATTTAATTTTTTGAGTGTTTTGTTGTTGTTCTTTCTATTTGCCTTCTGGTGTCTGATTTTGAAGCTTTTGTCCACAATCTTGAGAGCTAGAAACATTTTTTTTAATGAAATCTGAGATTCTCATGTACTGAAAGGACTCCAGGAGTTGGATTTAAGAAAAGCATCCAATATTGTGAGACTCTCAATAACATTGTGAGAGCTGGCAACGTAGAATAATGTAACTTAGAGTCACATCCTGAAGGTCCTACTGTGACAAAGCGCCCCTTCACCTCAGTAAGACTTTTGTCTGTGTACTTATTGAGGCAGAACTAAGGTCTAGATTGTTCCCTAAGATGCAAAAGGTCGTCTATAGGGAGGCACTGTGTTTCCATTGGAGCAGAGCTGATAGGGCTTTCTTGCTGTCCCCAACTACACAACATCCAGAGCTCAATATTAGGAGAAGGAGTGTGCTTAAGCAAATGCTTATTGTGTGTAAAATTATGTTAGGCAGAAAATCTCCACAGGCTCTTTTGAGGAGATAATACACCTCTGCCCGATATAACGCTGTCCTCGGGAGCCAAAAAATCTTACCGCGTTATAGGTGAAACCGCGTTATATCGAACCTGCTTTGATCTGCCGGAATGCGCAGCCCCACCCACCCGGAGCGCTGCTTTACTGCATTATATCCAAATTCATGTTATATCGGGTCGCATTATATTGGGGTAGAGGTGTATGTGGAAAGCTTCACCCTCTCCTACCCCTGACCTATTCTTTCTCCATGCACAGATCCCCAGTCATATTAAGAGTCTACCTTGGGGCCTCAGGGAAACAATGCTGTGGAGACTATGCTCTCTCTCCACGAATCTGAGGTGTGGATTTGCTACATTTGCATTCCCTCTGCCCAGGGAGAGAGTTGATCTGCATCTGATGAAGAGAAAAGGGCAGAAACTCAAGCATCACAAAGTGGATTCAGACAGGATGAAACCTAAAGCCTATGCTGAAGCTGTATTACAGGGCAAGAGAACCTTCCTATCAACCTCCATTGAAGCTGCGAAATGCTGCCCCAAAGAGCTATTCAGTGTGGTAAACCACTTCATCAATCCTGAATGCCTACAATCTGCATCAGAGCCAAGCACCAAGTGCCGCAAAGAATTATCATCCTGCTTTTCTGAAAAGATCTCACAAATTTGGGAAGGCTTCTCAGACAACATGGATCGTCTCTGCCTCCACCCCACAGCCCACCTTCATTCCCACAGTTCAGTACAGTCACTCATCAAGAAGTTCTGAACACCCTAAAGGAGTCTCAACTCAAGACTTATGCATCTGACCATGCCCTTTCTGGCTTGTGAACGGGAGCTATGAATAATTGGAGCCACTCCTGACAGAAACAGCCAGAGGAGAAATCTTTCCTTCCTTCTTCAAACATCCAGTACTCCTACCAACACGGAAGAAACCCACCCTGGATATTTTCAGTCCTAGCCAACTATCGCTCAGTGTCAAACCTCCTATTCTTGAACAAGCTCATAGAGAAGCTAGGAAAAGGCCAGCTAAAAGCTCATCTGACTAAAGCTAACCTTCTAGACTTTGCACAATCTGGATTCAGAACAAGACACGGAACTGAAACTGCTTTAGTAGCACTGTCAGATGATCTCCTCCTGTCAGTGAATATAGGGCAGAGATCAATTCCCATCCTGCTGGACCTCTCTGGAGCATTCAGTACTTTTTATCATGAAATATGTTGTCTGACCGAAGAAATGTGGAATGGGGTCCAGGTTAATATACTAAAATGGTTTGAGTCCTTCCTGGAAGGATGCTCCCAATCAATAGTGATTGAAAACTGCACCTCCACACTACACCCCTATATCAAACTGCTGGGGATACCCAGACCAGTGAGACACCATGTTACCCTTCTGTCTCAGCAACAGAATGCCTTGCTAGAGATAAGACCGTATGTCAACTCTGTGCCACATCAGTCAATCTTCCTCACTAGCAAACTCCTCAAGGTTCTCCCAGCCCCCGCCTTGTCTAGCAAGTAACAATGAGTGAACTACAGCCCCCAAGCTCCTCGGAGATCTTTCTCTGCAGTGCACAGCCTCTACCACTATTTATTACAGAAGATATTAAATTTCCTGCTCTTTTAAAGAATCAGTATATTATAGGTTATTAACTGGGGTAGATACACGGTTCCCTTTAAGCACCACACTGAGATGGTTTATAGTAAACATTTATTAACCAAAGGATATAGGTTAAGTGATACCAAATGGCATGGATAAAAGTTGAAATGGTTGCAAGCAAATCAAAAGTGAAACACACATCTAAAAGACTAAAATTTAATTTAGTAAGATGCAGTCTTTGTTCAAGATTGTTTCTCTCACCCAAAGTCTCCTTGCCAGCTTTTATTGGCCAGCCTGCCAGGATCCATCACAGAGATCAAATTGCTTTGTTCCATTGTCTCCTAGGGAGAAGGATAAAGATGGAGTCTCTCTATCTTTCTTATATCCCCAAAGGGATTGTTTTTGTCTTACAAGTCAGGAAGGCCTTTTGGGGATTCAGTCTCCTGTGTCTCTTTGGGGTGCAAGAGCCATGTTAATTTTCTGCCTCTCAAGTTCAGGATCAGAATAACCCACACTGATTTAGTTTGATGGCTTTGTTTATGGCAAATATGTAAACTGAAGTAAACCCACATTCCTTTGTTTAGGATAGACCTGTTTATCACCTTTACCTAGGCTAGTCTTCAACAGGTTCTAATAACATCATACAGAGGGACTTTATAGCTTAACTTAATTTTAACAGATGCATTTTATAATTATATCAATAATCAGTGTGTTATTAGTTTTCCAAATTATACCTCACAAGGCATATCTTGTACCACTATAATTGCAATAGCGTGGAGGGTGTGAATACATGGGTGCATGTGGTCACAACCCCACACTTATGGAGTTCCACAAGGATCAATTCTCTCTCCAGTCCTTTTCAACATCTACATGCAACCACTAGGCGAACTGATCAGATGACACAGACTCAAGTCCTAGCAATATGCAGATCATGCACAGCTCTACCTATCCTTTACCACATATGATCACACCACTACCACCAAGATGGCCCAGTACTTGGATGAGATCAGTTCTTGGATGATGAATAACTGATTGAAGCTGAACCCAAGCAAGTCAGAGGTGATTCTGGTGGGTAGAGGAAGGCATTTCAAAGAACTTGCAGCCATGGTGCAGTCTCCATTGGTTGAAGATACACAACCACAAAAGGTCAATTCAGTCATAGTTTAGGAGTAGTCTTGGATTCCTTGTTGATGCTGAGTTCTCAATTAGTAGCATCTGCAAGTAATGCTTTCTATCATCTCTGCTAGGAAACTCCACCACATCCTGGCAGACAGTGACCTGGCCTCAGTTATTTATGGCTTTGTCTCCTCTCAGCTGGATTACAGTAATGCAGTGTACCTCAGCCTGAATCTTCTAGCACTTAGGAAATTCCAACTAGTTCAAAATGGTGCAGTACATCTCCTCAGCAGCACAGGCTACTGCAAACACATCACACCTGTCCTCCACTCCATACACTGGCTCCCCATGGAATTTTGAATCCAGTTCAAGGTCTAAATCCTTATCTTCAAAGTGCTGCATGACCTTGGCCCAGAATATCTAAAACATTGTCTAAAGCTCCAGGATATACACTGTGATTGACAACTACCCTTCTCTGGCAAAAAGAGAACTCTGAACAATAGAATAAAGCTCAGCTGTGCCAGGAGATAGAACCGGGGCATACCGAGACTGTGGAATGAACTCTCCCAGGAACTAAGCCCATCGCAGACCTCACCACTTTGTGGTCCAAGTGCAAGGCACATTTCTTTGACTTTGCCTTCTCTAACATAAACTCATAGTAACAGGTATATTTATATTAATAATAAAATAAGAAGACGCACACTACCAGAACAAGAAACTCGACTACACATCCTTATCCCTCTGGGGAGAGGATGAGGTGGCCACTCATGAATTCCTGGAAGATCATACATTCTGGTGCTTCTGGGAGTGGTGTCGGCCCACCCCCCATTGGCATGACCTTTCAGGTACATTTTGAGGTGCGTGCCATCCTGCCCGCCAGCATGATCTTGCACACATGGTGGGGGTAAGGTCTGGCTGCCAGGGGCAGAGTGGCATCCTCTTCAAAATGGCGTCCCTGGCTGATACTGGACAAAACAACATCCAGTTTTGTCTCAGTACCGGATGGGGAGAAACCAAAGAGAGGACTGTCTGGTTCAAAACCAGACAAGTGGCCTCCCTAGTAGAGGATAAAAAAGCAAGTGTAACCCACACACCTCCTGGGTGTGGTGTTCTGTCCCAACTAGTGGCACTGAGACCACTTGGAGAGAGAGAGAAAATGAGTCTGCTCTACAGCCTTAGCTAACAGCCAGTTGGCTTTTAGCTCATGTGGTAGAGGCTCATGTATTAAGCTCTAGAGGTCCCAGGTTCGATCCGACTAGCTGACGACCAGGGTCTGTCGGCGTTACACTAGCAACACATGAATATGCATATTCACATGATGTAATGAATTATTGGAAGGAGCTCAGTTGCTAAGCTGATGAGGACTGTATGAAAAACCTATATAGAATTGAATTGAATCTGCAGTTGAGTAGAGACTTCACAATTTGGCTGAGTCGTTTGGAATTACTTGTCATCTTTGGTTACAGCTTATAAATTGTTCATGAAAATTTTCACTGAGAAGGATGAAAAGCGGTCAGTGAGAGTCGGTGTTACTTAGCAAGATGCAAAGCTGTTTAACACAATTAGAATTTCAGTTTTACATATTTACCCTGGAATATTTCTTAGCTTCTCTTAGTAAAAATCAATGTACTTTATTATTTGTTGTTTTTCTATTTTTTTAAATAGAATGCCTCTGATAATACTCATAAATACTGTACATAACATTACTTCATTAGCACAATACATTCTTTTTTATTCTGGAATAGTTAATTCACCTATTAAGTCATGTAGTCTGCCTTCATGACGGGATGAAGGAAAAACTTCTTCCAAGTTCAAACTGTGGTTCAGTAAGACTTAGCTTGACCATGTCAGAAAGTGATCTGGGTGTCAGAGTGGATCAACAGCTAAATATGAGTCAACAGTGTAACACTGTTCCAAAAAAACCCCAAACATCCTTCTGCGATGTATTAGCAGGAGTGTTGTAAGCAAGACACAAGAAATAATTCTTCTGCTCTACGCTTATAAGGCCTCAACTGGAGTATGGTGTCCAGTTCTGGGCGCCACATTTCAGGAAGGATGTGGACTAATTGGAGAAAGTCCAGAGGAGAGCAACAAAAATGATTAAAGGTCTAGAAAACATAACCTATGAGAGAAGATTGAAAAAAATTGGGTTTGTTTAGTGTGGAAAAGAGAAGACCGAAAGGGGACATGATAAATAAAAGGTTGTTACGAGGAGGAGGGAAAAATATTGTTCTTAACCTCTGAGGATAGGACAAGAAGCAATGGGCTTAAATTGCAGCAAGAGAAGTTTAGGTTGGACATTAGGAAAAACTTCCTAACTGTCAGGGTGGTTAAGCACTGGAATAAATTGCCTAGGGAGGTTGTGGAATCTCCATCATTGGAGATTTTTAAGAGCAGGTTGGACAAACAGGGATGGTCTAGATAATACTTAGTCCCGCCATGAGTGCAGAAGACTGGACTAGATGACATCTTGAGGTCCCTTCCAGTCCTATGATTCTATGATATCCGCTTATTCATAGAATCACTTCCCAAAATGTGGAGCCCAGAAAACCAGAACTAACAGAAAAGCTTTTGATTTTTTTAAATTGTGCCATATATTGCTTATGTTTTTGATGTTTTATGCTACAGATAGAGTTCTCAGTGTACATGGACAGCATTTGGGATATATGCTTTTTTAATAAATAATATTTGTAAGTAGGGTCAAAATCAGAGCTAGGCTGCCCCGGAACTTGAACAGAATAATCTTGCAGGAAGAGAATGCTTAGGGCCAGTTTCACCCTGAACACAATCCCTTATTACTGTTGCTTTTGTACTTGGTAATGTATCTTACCTGGAGCATTTATACACATCAGTTTCTGTTGCACTTAAGCTCTTGAGGCCTGAATTTGGTTTTTATTTTTTCATTTTTATTTTTTGCACACCCAGGGTAAATCAGAAAAGTTTAGGAAAGGGTTAGAGGGACAGAACATATCATAAGATAGGTAGGAGAAAGCTATTTGTTGCCTCCATTTAAAAATAAATATTTCTTGTGTCTGTTGATTTGGGTGTTTCGCATACAATTTTGATTTTTCTTGACATTTTATGTGTGCTGCAGCCTGAATATAACTGTCTTTCATTGGAGTTATGATCCATTCTTTAATTGCTGATTTTGCTGCTCCCTGTTAAATCTCTTACGATTACTTTTTTGGCTAATGAACTGATCTCTTTTATGCCTGCTTCACTTACTGTACTTTTGTTTGTTGTGTCTCCAAGTATACATAATGGTACCTCCATGGGTATTACAGCTTTCAATATAACATTTATTTTTTTCAGGACTTTAATAAGGAAATAATTTGTCAGACATGCTAAGAGTGTACAGACAACCTTCTGTAAGTTTCGCACATTTCCAGTGATTTTCGTAGGCCTAATCAATGCCTCCTTAAAATTAAAAAATAAACCCAAATCCAGTAGAGTCTCTGCTGGAGATTTAACTTTGTATTTTATACTGCTTTATTGTTATTCCATATGTTGTCATTCTAGTTAAGAATATGCTGTACATCGCTGAGGATGAATGACAAGGAGACCCATTGGAATGTAATGAATTTTGGAAATTAGTGAATGCACACAAAAAAAGCAAGGCTAATGGATCACAAAATGTACTTTGTACAATTATTTCATTTTTGCTTTGTTCAGTACTAAGAAAAAAAGATGAGGTGGGGCAAAGAAAGAATGGGGAAGGGTATTTAAAAAAAGAAAAATCCCAGTGAAGTAAGTGGCTGAGCTTCAATGGCAGAGCTAATCTTATCATCTTCTCTTTTTCATAATTCGTACTTAAAGCCTAGATTCTAAAGTAATTGGTGTCCTATCAGTAAGTATCACAGCTTGATAATAAAAATAGATTGAACAGTGCAGATTAGCAAAGTAAGAATTATCAAGGTTCTACTTTATGTGAGTCTTTTTGCCTACATTAGTTTTAGGTTTTTAGATATATCTCTGTTTAGCTACTCTAACCAGTATGCACTCTGCTGCAGAAACTATGTCATCGTGTGTGTTTGGAAAGCACCTAGCACTTGGTAGGTACTACTGCTATGTAATCAATCAATAATAATAAAGTGAGTTTGATCTGGCTTGTTTCTTCTGTATTTTAGAAGTTATGGAGTGATGCATATGGGCATGGGAGGGCTGTGCCTCATGGCCCATGTTTTCTAACATTATTTCCTTTAGTAGGCCCTGTAGTGACACATTTATTTTCTGTCTGGATGTCTGAGATTGTTAGCATTCCCTCTTTAATCCTGTTGGTCCAGTAAAGTTTTACTTCCTATTTTTTCCATATGTTCCTCTCAACTAATGAGCAAAATCTGTTGGAAACTGACAGTATTCTCTTCTTGTCCCAACCGAGTGGAAGCTCTGTGGTTTTAGAAGTATGTGTGCTGCGACTAGTGGGAGATCTGTGGCATTGTCTATTGGAAAAGACCAAGAATGTTCTCACAGAGACTAATAGTGACCTGGCGGTCACCATCTTCCTCAGGTTTCCCTTTTGGTCTATTTCATTGTCCAAGTTGAGAAAATAGAAAAAAAGGATGCACAGCCTAGGTGGTGACATTAAATTAAATTTGAAAAGTTTTTCACTTTTATTGTGAGCAGTTATTAGTAAGATTGATATTAATTTATACCCAATGTCACAGTTACTGGGCAAACTGCACCTTTGACTTCCCCCTGGTCCCATCAAGTATGCTCAGGTCTCAAGCCACTAGTGTCACCTGGCTGGTAGTAACCATGATTACTCAGCAGGTAGTACTCAGCAGCTCAGCTCCTGTAGTTCTGTTCCCTCCAGGGAAATGACCGTGGTAATCATGTCTGTCACAACCCCTTTAATCCCAGTAACAGTCCCTTCACCTCTTTTCCAAATCAATGCTGCCATGGTTGGTTTCAATCCTGCTATCAATTGCAGAGATCAGTTTCAACTAGTTGTAATCAATTATTGTGCTCGTCTGGCACATATACACAAAGGTTTTCTAAAGGAGGCGTTTTGTTTTTAATCAAAGAAAATATTGTTCAAGTAAAGTTAGTGGGTATGAATTGATAAGCAGAAAAAGATGTCCTGCCATTCAAGGTCACCAAAATGAGCCTGCGGTGTTGACATTCCAAGGCAACAAAGAGGAAAGAAAACAGCATTAGCTAGAGTGTGTATGCCATTTATTGCTGCACATTTCTTAAGCAGTACCTGAGATGCCTACCTGAGAGCTCCTTCCCTCTCTAACAAGGAGGGGAAAATTCAGACAATGCAAATGGTGTCACCGGGAATTTATCCTTTGCTCTTCAGTTACCCTTTTGAGGTGATATGCAATGGTAGTTTTTGCTGGTGATGAAATGGGACTTTTTTGTTGCTTTCCTTTTTTTATTTATATACAAAAATTTCTATACAGCTCTACTAGTAGATGCATTTTTTTTTCAAAAGTGAAGAATCTGGAAGTCTACTTATGTTAAACAATGAAAAGCAACTGCAGAGCACTATCCAGTATCTAATACTGTATCCTGATCTAATTTACCCTAGCCACAATGTAATAGAAGGCCTATCATTGGTGTGAATTCATTCAAGTACATAAACAATCTGCTGTACTTGACAGACTGCTGCTAATGCTTAGCGTATTAGATGCACTGAAGTGCAGTAAGGAATAGTGATGGAATGGCACTCTCTTTTCGGGGATATTTTAAATGGGTCACCTTTTGAGTTTCATGTTTACTTGGATTTTTGCTGTGTAAAACAGAGAAAAGAAGTGCTAGCTGAATTAGAGCTCTTTGGTGGAATGATTGAGACAGTCAGTTCAGCTTTTTGCTAGAAGCAAAAAAGTTCACATACCAGAGAGCCAACTGCAGAAAAAGTGCTTTAAAGACATATGTCAAGTCCTATTAATTGAATTTCTGTTGGATTATGCATGACTTGACAGGATAATATCTGGAAACCAACATACTATATATAGTTACATATTCATATTGATTAAAAAGGGGGAAAGACTTTTTATAATGACACAAGTGGTTTTGAGAAGGCAGATAGTATGAAATCTAGATGGATAAGACGTGAGTGAGTATTTTCATGTCTGTCAGTTTTTACAAATAAACTTTTTTAAAATGGTGGGGGGTATATAGACAAACAAATGAGTTGAGTGTAGGGCCTTGCTTCATTTGGCTAAATAAATACCTATTTAGAGCGTTGTTGTAGCCGTGTTGGTCCTAGGATATGAGAGAGACAAGGTAGATGAGGTAATATCTTTTATTGGACTAACTTCTGTTGATGGAAGGTACACACTTTTGAGCTACTTCTTAGGTCAGGAGAAGGAAATGATGACACTGATTTCCTTCCCAGACCTGAAGAAGAGCTTCGTGTAGTTTGAATAATAAAAGATATTACCTCAAATAAATACCTGCATAGTTAAGCCCCAGCTGCCTTGGTCTATTCTCCATTGTTTATCTCTTTATTCAGAATATATTTTTTTAAAATAAAAAATGTTTATAAGTATGATTTTCTTTTTCACTTTACATTGTTTAAAATATTTTTCTAGAAACATATGATTGCTTGTGATCTGTTCTTTGCCAAATTTAAAAAAAAAACAGCTAATTTTAAAAAGAACGAGGAGTACTGGTGGCACCTTAGAGACTAACAAATTTATTTGGGCATAAGCTTTTGTGGGCTAAAACTGAAGTGGGTTTTAGCCCACAAAAGCTTATGCCCAAATAAATTTGTTAATCTCTAAGGTGCCACCAGTACTCCTCGTTCTTTTTGCTGATACAGACTAACATGGCTACCACTCTGAAACCAGCTCATTTTAGTGTATTTTGAGTGGCTGTGAAATGGAAGTGGTGGTTGTTGAATGTTTATATTACCCTGGAAGGTGTTAATGGCTGCCATCAAGCATGTCTTCCATCTGTAGATCGGTCACAGACATGGTTAAAATCCATGGGTGCACTAATTGCCTTTCATTCAGGCTAAATGTAAGGGGCAATTAAATGCCCCAATGTAGTGATAGTATGAAGGCTACTATCTTGGCCAACACACCAGGGACTGAACCAGGAATTTCCAAATATAAAATTATTAGCTGCTATAGCTTGAGCTAATAACTAATATTTTCTGTGGATTGGCACGGGGGGGGCGGGGGGGATCTGTAACACACACTCACCTGTGGATTAAAATAGTTGAAACATAGAAGCTAAACCATGCGGGCCAAGGGTTTTCCCTGGAATAGATTGTAAATTTAGGGACTGGGGGTTTGATGGGTGTATGTCTGTGTATGTGAGAGGTAGAAAGCAAATAGAAAGTTAGCAGACATTGAAAGAAGTGAGTGTGGCCCTGAGAGTAAACCAAGAGATGGGGCTTCTTTTGGGCACAATCCATTCTGGAAAGGCAGACTTGGATTTCTAAACAAGGAAACTGCCTGTTGTTGTTTGTTTCTATTTTGTTGAGGGAAATAGGATTTTGCGTAATTCTTTGTAAATAAGCAGGATTGCATTAAAGAAATATCTGACTTCTATCGTCAATATATCCTCCTAATGGAAACAAGCTGGCAAATATTAGCCAAATATTGGCTAAACTCTAGGCCAAAGGGGCAACAGTAACTTCAATTTGAAAGGATCCAACAGGGACTGATCCTGAAAGTCAATTGGTGTGGTGAACCCCTGTGTCTGCAGAGAGCTCCATTGAGGTTAATAGTGCTCTGGATAGTTATAGGAGTCTACTCAGGGATTAGCTTGCACAATTGGTACCATAACCCCAAACACAGAGGGATGAAATTTTCAAACCAGTGCAGGGTATTTAGTCACTTACCTTCCATTAAATAATAAAATCCCCTGCACTGGATTGAAAATCTGAACCAGGCATTTTGAACAAACATTGCTAATTTGGTGAACAAAACACAAAACATTTATGTAATATACATTTTTCATCTCTGACAAAAGTGCACAGGTGAGTACAGGGCCGGCTTTAGGAAGTGCGGGGCCCAATTCGAACATTTTCAGTAGGGCCCCGGCAGGGATGACTAAAAAAAAAAAACCACGTAAAAAAAGCCCTTTCATTTCTTCCATGTATTATTTACTTTCCATAACTACATAAATAATAACAAAATTATATATTATGTACATTGCTGGCTGGAGGCCGGGCAGGGGCAAGGCAGGGGCTGACTGGAGGTAGGGTCTGGCTGGAGGCAGGGCAAGGAGTGTGGGGCTGGCTGCGGGCTGGGCAGGGGGTGTGGGGCGGGCTGGAGACAGGCTGGTGCAGGCACGGCAGGGGGTGCGGAGCTGGAGGCAGGGCAGGGGGTGCAGCAGGGGCTGATTGCAGGCAGGGGGTGCGGGGCTGGCTGGAGACAGGGGCTGGCTGTGGGCAGGGCAGGGGGTGCGGGGCTGGTGTGGGCAGGGGGTGCAGCAGGGGCTGGCTGGAAATAGGGGCTGGCTGCGGGCAGGGCGGCGGGGGGCGGGTTGCGGGGCTGGTACAGGCAGGGGGTGCAGCAGGGGCTGCCTGCAGGCAGGGCAGGAGCTCCCCTGCTTCTACCGCCCTGGCCCTTTAAATAGCTGCTGGAGCCCTGGGGAAGCAGCAGGGCTCCCATGGCTATTTAAAGGACTGGGGCAGCAGTGGCAGCTAGAGCCCCAGCCCTTTAAATAGCCCCCGGAGCTCCCTACTACCCGAGGGCTCTGGGGCTTGGAGCCCCAGGCCCTTTAAATGGTCCCCTGGGGAAGCCGGAATGCCCCAGTATGGCGTACCGGCGGTGGCAAGGGCGAGGGCCTGATTCAGGGGAATCGGCTGAATCGGCCTAAAGCCGGCCCTGGGTGAGTAAATTTAGATGCATGGGTAGTCCCATTGACTTTATGGGATTACGCATGTGTGTAAAGTTACCAATGTGCATAAATGTTTGCAGGATAATGGCCTTGATTTATACTTTCTAGATAGTAGATAGGTACCACAAAAAAACCCTAAATAATAGATGTTTACAATTTTAAATCGTGTATACTGGCCCTTTAAGTCTGAGGAGGGAAGTCTCCAAGTCCATACTACCCCAATGCAGGAGCAAAGATAGATTTGTGGGTCAAAAATTGAAAACCTCTGAGAGGAAGAAATTGGTTCCAAGCTGGTAGTTTATGGTTTGAGAGTGATCTCAAGTTGCTTGACTCCATCTAGGGCCCAGGACTGGAGCCTTTAAGTGTTGTCAGGGCAAAGCTTCCCTCCGTCTCAGGCAGGAACACTCCAGAGAGATGCAGACCTGGGGCAGCTAGGGTGTGTTGGCCTCCACAGGAAGTCTTGCTGGGTACAGGGATTGGAATATAAACAATCTCCTCCTTCATAACAGAGAAGATTGTGGAAGGAACTGCAACTCCTGATGGTCTCTCCCTGAGAGAACTTTCCTTGTTTTGTTTGCCTGAACTTTTGACTCCCAGAATGGTTACGCAGATAAAAATAACTCCCCCTTCCCGCATCTTTCTGACATGAAAAAGCACCTGTGCACAACATAGTTACAACAGAGTTTCTCAACTCATGGGTCAGGACCCAAAATTGGGTCGCTAGAATATTTCAAAGGGTCATGTGGCAGCTCCTGTGGCTCTTGTCCCACAGGGCTGACTGGCTGGGCTTGCCTCCCTGCTCCATGCACTACAACCACTGGAGTCCCAGTGCCCCTCAAGTTTGGCCAAGCCATCATGATGACGGGAGTCTGGGTAGGCCAAATTTGAGTGAGTGGCACTGCAACCGCTTTAGCCAAGTCACAACTTCACTCACACAAATTTGCTTCAGTCGGGGGGCAGGGCCAAACTTGAGCAGCACTGCAACCTGGAGATTATAACACCCAAAGCCGAGAGTCAAACCCAGCCAGCCCCACAGCACAGGAGCTGCAGGAGCTGCCATTGTGGGGTGAGTGTCGGGCAGGACCCAACCAGCCCTGGCGGGAAGGAACTGACTGAAATCACCCCAGGGCCTCTAACCCCACGCTATTTACTTGACTGAGATAGGCCACAAACATTTACAAGTGGGTCCTGAGCCCAAAAAGCTTTAGAACCTTGAGAACAGCAAGTTATAAGAAACCTGTGAGAGTCATAGGACTCTATAAAGTAAAGTCCTTTCCTACTACTAGGAAGTCATGCCAAACAAATACCTAGTTGCCTGAAATGTATGCACTAGATAACACCTCTGTCAGTTGCTCGGTTCTTTTATCAGGAACACTTAGACCTAAATTAGGCTTCTTTCACAGTGTGGTTGCAACATAGTCTGCTGTGCACCCCACCATGTGGTTCTATGGCCCAGTGGATTCACAATGTGTTGGATCCTAGTAGCCATGCACTGACCCACATGTTTTCCATCCCTTTCTTCATTGTGATGCAGTATTGTCAACCCAAAAGTCACGAATCAGGCCCCCAAAATCATGAGGTTTAAAAAATAATAAATTGTATGAGGTTTATTATTGGCTTTCTGATTTTAAGCCTCTGTGTTTCACAGTTTCAAGCTTTCCTCCACAACCATGAGAGCTAGAAACTTCCTTTTTAATGAAAGCTAAGATTTTTATAAAACCAGGAAATAAATATAAGATTGAAAAAAAAGAACTGTCTATTTGGGTAGCAGTATAGACATTTAGGAAGTAAATGTCTCTCATTAATTACTTTGCAGCTCCCTGGCCTGTTTCATTAAAACTTCAATGGCTGATTTGTGTTAGGGTGACCAGACAGCAAGTGTGAAAAATCAGGATGGGGGTGGGGGGAATAGGCACCTATATAAGACAAAGCCCGAAATATCGGGACTGTCCCTATAAAATCGGGACATCTGGTCACCCTAGATTTGTGTGCATGTAGGATGTGAGCTTCTTGGCAGAGAAAGAACTCAGGGTATTTTTTTCTATGCACCAATGCATGCTTTTGGAATTCCTCTGCTTTGTCATGCTTCATTAACATCCTTTCACCATGTTCTTTTATGTGCATTGAACTGTGGGATGCCTCTCTCTTACTGTACCACTCAGAGCATTCACAAAAAAAGAAATGGAGGCAAATGAAGATGGAAAGTTCTTAACTAAGATGCACTAACAACATATTATTTTTTTTCTTGTATTAAGAAGAAAAGAATTGGGAAAGAAGGAGAGCGCAGTAATATGTCAGCTTCACAACTCAAACCCCAGAACTATAGGGGGATTCTTGAATTTTGTTTTATTCATTATTATCTCTAGATATCTGTAAGTATAAACTGTGTGTTACAAAACATCTCAGGGGACAAGTCCTTGCTCCAATGACCTTGCAGTCTAGCTCAGACAAATAAGGTACATGTGAACGCAGTTCAAAGACAAATAGGTATGGAGAGATTGTTGGGGAGGAAATCAAGGAAATGCATGACATCATCACAAAAGAGAAGAATGTGAAGGAGGAGAGGGAAGACAATAAGTAAACAGGAAGTGCAGAAGTCTGTTCAAGCTTTTCAAGGTACTAAACCAGACATACCATATAAACTGTTCCTAGTGCAGAAAGAATGGGTGAAGCTGAGAATGGAAGAACCAGACAAAGAGAGAAATAAGAATGGAAGCATCCAGAGGAGAGTAAGGAATAAGGAGCTAGTAGGAGATAGAGTTATGTTACTTATACTACAGCTCAAAAGATGTATCTCACTAATCTTAGGGAGACATACTTAGCAATGCAAAATGTGAAATTGTGACATTGTGAACAATGGCTTGTTGCTTGAAATTTTTTGACAAAAACCTATGCCAAATTAAAACAAGAATAGTGCCACATAATGGAGGGGAAGGACTCTTCAGGTATTTTTTAGATGAAGTTTTCTCTTTACAGTATTTCAAATCCTTTGGATTAGTAAAGACTGTATTAGTGGGGAGGAGTCCCTCTGGTAAATACATGCTATCAGTTCAAGGTCTTTAAAGAGCATTTATTTTCCTTCTGACTCCTACCAGTAGTGAAAGTCTTGACTTACTACAGGTACTCACTTTGCACAGCCAGCCTATGAGATGTTGTTTCATGATAGGATTGGCCGATATATGATATTGTCCTAAATAGAAACCAGAAAGAGCATCAAATAGTTGTTGAATATATAAATTAAAAATTGAATCTTTGTAGAGATGGTGGATTCATTTGTAGACTTTTCAGTATGCTTTGTTATACATAAGAAATCTTTGATGTGAGCTTTGTATTGATCCTTAAAAAAAATATTATATTAAACGGGGGAAATTATATGGCTGGAGGTTGTTCATCACTTTGGTGTTTTGCATTGTGAGTTCTTTACCTTTAACCTGAACCTTTAGCTTTTCTTGTTTTGTCTCATATCATGTTAGATTATAAATGAAGGGCAGGGGAGGAAGCTATGACCTTTATACTGTGTAGAGAACTTTAACATGCTGTGGTTCACTCAATTCCTCAAGACATAATAAATACACTGAGTGCTGTGGAAATTCTGGGAGATGGGGAAGAGAGAGAGTAACATTAATCAGATCTATTTCAGAAACTTTACCTTCAGTTTTATGGTTACTGCATTTTAGAAAAGCATGTTTTGTTACTATTAGTTTAAAATATTTAAATATACAAATATATAGAAAATGTAGGAACATTCTGGTGTATCTGTCTGAAATAACGGGGAAATAAAAGGGGAAATATGGAGGCGTAGTGGAATGTGAAACAAAAGCAGTAACTACAAAAAGTCTAACATTTTCAGACTTTACGTGTGCAAATCCCGGTTTATTATAATCCCTAGATTCTCAAAAGCCATACGCCCAAATCTCAAAAGAGTTGATGGAACCCTTCATCTTTCCAAGGTAGATACATTAAGTATCATGATGTTTACTGGGAGGAAGGGTCTTCGGAATGTAGACTTTAAGAAATTAGATCCTGACCGCTCTTGGTATCCACAGCCAAAATTTCTCCTTTCTGCATTGTTGTGAGCCAGTGTGCCAGTAGCTTCCACTCTCCACCTTAGAGGTAGCTACATTTTACTGATGTGGTATTTTTACAGCCTATAAGTTTTATAGCCCAGGCTGAACTCCCCCATGTGGACAGCCACCAGGCTGATATATTAGACCTTGGTCAGCTGAGTCAGAATAGCATCCAGACAGTGTCTCTAAGTCTGGCCTGTCAAGCACACTCCTGGAGGACAGACAGTGCTGGTACCCTTCTTTGGTTGTGGGACCCTCTGACCCACCTGTCCTAGGCTTCAAGACCAGAGCTGATGCCCAGGTCTCCCCAGTAGTTCACGCCTACCCTATCCAGAGCTCCACACTGATGGGCCCCTCCAGTTTACAGTTCATCCCTTTGGGGACTTTATGATGGTTAACGCAAGTGTCACAGAGACTTTGCAAAGGAACTCTTACATGCTTTACTCAATACAATACAATAGATCAGGGGCGGGCAAACCTTTTGGCCTGAGGGCCACATTTGGGTTTCCAAAATTGTATGGAGGGCTGGTTAGGGGCAGCTGTGCCTCCCCAAACAGCCAGGTGTGGGCTGGCCAACGCCCCCTATCCGACCCCCCCTGCTTCTCGCCCCCCGATGGCCCCTCCAGGACTCCTGCCGCATCCACTCCCCTCGCTCCCTGTCCTCTGACTGCCCCCGGGCCCCCCACCCCTGACTGCCCCCTGCTGTCCCATCCAGCCCCTCCTCTCATTCCTGACTGCCCCCTGGGACCTCTGCCCCATCCAATGACCCCTTCTCCCTGACAGCCCCTGACTGCCCCCCGCCACCCCATCCAACCCCCCCCTCCTTCCTGACTGCTCCCCCGGGACCCCTGCCCCCATGTTCCCTGCCCTCTGATCACCCTGACTCCTATCAACATCCCCGCCCTCTGACCACCACCCCGAACTCTGCCCAGAGCACCAGGACTGGCAGCCGCGCCGCCCGGCTGGAGCTAGCCACGCCACCGCGCAGCACAGAGCACCAGGGTCAGGCTGCAGCTCTGCAGCTGCGCTGCCCCAGGAGCTCGCATCCCCGCCACCCAGCTGAGGCGGCGGGGAAGGGGGAACAGCAGGGGAGGGGCCAAGGGCTCACGGGCCGGGCAGGAGGGTCCTGCGGGCTGGATGTGGACCACGGGCTGTAGTTTGCCCACCTCTGCAATAGATACATAGATCTATGGAAATATATCTAATACCTGCATGCAAAACCTTCCCTCAGTTTCTTCACACCTCCTGAGAGCCCTTTGGGTCGTAGTCAGTGTCCTTCTAGGATGTTCAAGTATCATCCCTTCCCCTCCTACTCAGCCTTCTCCTCTTGTTCTGTTCCGTTCTGCTAGAGAGAGTCTTCTTTGAACAGGCAATTCTAGCCCATTGTCTCTTCCTGTTCTTCCCCTGTTATTTTTATCCACTCTATAATTCTCCAACCTTCTGTGTTCCTTACTGTGGATTAGAGTCATTAGCAAGTCAATAGTCTTCAGTGGTAGTCTCCATTGTCCTGCTAAGGCACTGGCTCCGTCCTAAAATGATAGTGATTGTGCCCCCACTTGCACAGAGACAAAACAACAGGTTTTGATGCTTATCAGTGAATGGGCAATCTACTACCATTGCCTGTCTTCCTGAAAATGTGTAAAACCCACCCCCAGGACTAAGTTAATTATTTGCACCCACATAGCAGACAGCATGATAGCAATCAAATAGACCGAGGTACACATCATAATAATGAAATATACAAATATCTCCCACATTCTTCACAACAAGCAAGTTGGGATCTTTTCTAGAGGTACCTGAAATTGCTATATACATGTACAGTATTGTAAAATGTAAAATTAATTTAAAATGGGGATAGTGATGCTGATCTTTGTTGTAAAGTGCTTTGAGATCTACTGATGAAAAGTGCTATACTGTATAAGAGTTAGGTGGTAGTACTAATAGTACTATCTAGACCAGGGGCGGGCAAACGTTTTGGCCTGAGGGTCGCATCGGGTCTCAGAAATTGTATGGAGGGTCAGTTAGGGGAGGCTGTGCCTCCCCAAAAAGCCAGGGGTGGCCTGGCCCCCCATCCGACCCTCCCTGCTTCTTGCCCCCTGACGGCCCTCCTGGGACCCTGGCCCCATCCACCCCCCTGCTGTCTGTCCCCTGACCGCCCCCAGACTTCCTGCCCCTAACTGTCCCCCGCTGCCCCATCCAACCCCCCTCTCCTTCCTGACTGCCCCCCCGGGACCCCTGCCCCATCCAACCACCCCTTCTCCCTGTCCCCTGACTGCCCCTGGAACTCCCACCCCTGGCTGCCCCCCCGCCGCCCCATCCAACCCCCCGCTCCTTCCTGACTGCCCCCTGGAACCCCTGTCCCATCCAACCACCCCTTTTCCCTGTCCCCTGACCGCCCCTGGAACTCCCGCTGCCCCATCCAACCCCCCCCTCCTTCCTGACTGCCCCCCAGAACCCCTGCCCCATCCAACCATCCCTTCTCCCTTACTGCCCCCAGAATTCCCACCCCGATTCAACCCCCCTGTTCCCTGCCCTCTGACCACCCCCACCCCTATCCTATCCGACCCCCCTCCACCATTCCCTGCCCCTGACCACGCTGCCTGGAGCACCGGTGGCTGGCGGCTGGAGCCAGCCACGCACCGCGCAGCACAGAGCACCAGATTAGGCCGGGCTCTGCATCTGCGCTGCCCCAGGAGCTCACAGCCCCGCTTTCCCGAGCATTGCACTGGCTGTGGGGTGAGCTGAGGCTGTGGGGGAGGGAGGACAGCAGGGGAGGAGCCGGGGGCTAGCATTCCGGGCCACAAACTCAAGGGCCGGGCAGAACGGTCCTGCGGGCCGGATGTGGCCCGCGGGCCATAGTTTGCCCACCTCTGATCTAGACTTTAAAGCGTATGTTCCTGTAGAGAGCGTAGCTGTAGTCTGGTCCTTCTATTGGCCTTGGAACACAACAGTTAGATCATCCAGTATTTCACTGATTTATGATGTGTTCTATAACTACATTGTAGAAGTAAAATTTCATGATGGTCGTTGAAAATTGAGAATGTACGCTACTAGTTTACACAGAAGGAAGAAACAAAGAACAAGAAAAAACACCCGGATTTGTACAATGTATAGATATTTAAGACTCATAGAGAATCCATTCCTTTCAGCCATTAGCTGAACTGAATTACAAAGCAATTGCACAAAGCTAACAAAACAAATTGGACTAGTCTCACTGACCTTCCTTCTTTCTAAGAGATTAAGAGCAGACTCCCAGAGCCTGCATCTGTGCAAATAAACTATTGGCTCAAGAATTATTGGGTCAACTCTAACAACATTGTGAAGACGTGATTAGTGTTTCTTAAAGTACAGTCTCTGTACTGAGCACCTAGGCTCTCCAACTGCATCACAACAGCAGAACAGCCAAATTAAATTAGATAAAAATGTGAAGAGATGCTGCCACAATTAGTCTGATAACTTCTACTTCCTCCTTTTCTCTGAACTGTGTGCTCAGAATATTTGTGATAAAAGCATATTTCTTTAAGAAAGTTATAATTTTTCACAAGATTAAATAACCTCTTGGATTTTAAAGGGAACATGTTACAAACTTTACATTGCTAGAATTACAATCTGTGTTTCTCTAGTTCTAGATTAATTTCTTTCTGTAAGTAATTTAACAGTCAATAACAAGATAATATGTTAATGTAGATTTGCCCAGGTAGCAAGGCCCTATCCAAGCAGAGAAGGGACTAAAAGGTCCTCTAGGCAGGGAGGCCTGGGAGAGGCCCTGTTTAGGCAGGGGAGGGACTGGAGAGGTCCCAGGCAGGAAGCCCTGGGAGGAGAAAAGAAACCTTGTGTTGTTTGGACTTAGGAATGTCCTTTGTTTGAAATTTTGAGCTTTATTTGCAGTGTATTTTATATTAATAAACCTGCCCCTCAAGGAGAGGTATTTTTGACCAAAAAACGCCTGAAGTGAAGTTTTATTTGAACAGTCCAAGAGGGGCAACTGAGGCAGGCTGCCTGCAATGTGACCCTAGCCACAGGGGGCTGTGGGGAGATGGCAAGCCTACTAGAGCCGTGTATAACTTTGTTTTGGGCAAATAAGGTTAGGATAGTTAAGGTTCATTGTAAAACAACAAGCACGTTGTCACTGCTGAAAACATTTTAAAAAGATTTTTATGAAAGATATTTATTAACCATATTTTCTGCTACTTTATGCAATATTTTACTAGATTGACATGAGAATTTTGCAGGTAAAATGTAACTGTTATTTACTTCTCTCATCACCCAAAAAACCCAGCAGGAATTAATAACTCTGGGATCCTAAAGGAGAAATGTTTTATTTGACTTATTTATTTATTAAGAGACAACTGTTTAATGTTTTTTTGTTTTTGTTTTCCCCAAAATAGTCAAGCATAATCATTTTTTTTTAAATATCACTTTTACCTTATTTCACTGGGTGTTGATCACCCTGGATAAACCTCCAGGACTGTCAAAAGTACTAAATTCACATGCCCTTCATTATAACCTTTTTCCTCCCTATCCTCAAAATAAACTTATTAATGTTATTGAAACCAGTGCATTGATAGCAACGTTATTTACAGCTTTTTATTTGTTAAGGAATGGGAACTAACATAACAGTATCTCCCAATAAGGAATCTGATATTTCCCAGTAATTACTTGTAAATCCAGCTACATAAGTATATAATGGTTGATCAAATATTGAGAATAAATGTAATTGTTTTAACCTTTATATTCTTCAGAAAGCAGCTTTGTCTCCCTCTGTTTTTAGAAAGCTCCTGACACATTTTTGGTGGTACTAAATAATAATTATTAGATAAATCAATATACATGAGAGCATGGAGAACAGCATACACATTGTTCCCACATTATTAGAACCAACATTTTATCTAAACCGTCTCTAAGTAACAGGCCTTGTAATGTCAGAGTAGATATCATTTTCTGCAAGCAGTTTAGCGGCGTTATGCTAGTTTTGAAGAAAAGAGCCTTTACTATATATTTTTGTAGATTAGAATGACTAATAAACTTTAGAAATCTTTGTTAAATGCCCTTTAAATGCCATTGTCTATTAGTATTTATAAATGAGAAGTTTAGGAACAACTTATTTTCACTAACATTTTCAATATTGTGATGATTTAAAGGTGAAGGGCAAACCCAAAATATAGATTGGCATCTGTAGCATGCTATAGTTGCTTGCCTAACCTACATTTGGATTTGGAAAAAGCTGTAAAGTAACATGTAAAGTGCTGATAATAGCGTATTAAAAATCAGGCATTTTTTCCAGTGCTCCTGCAAGCTTATTGAAATACTGTCCAGATAAACCCTAAAGCAGCCAACATCAACAAGAAACACGCTTCCTGCATGCATGTTGCTTGGGGCACTAATTAAATACTTTCCTATGACACCAATTAGTAGAAATTTTATTGTGGTTTCAATCTAAATTTCAACCTATTTTAATATATATGCTAAAATATTGTTCTCCTTTTAGATAGTATTGTTTTTTTTCCCCCAGAAAACTGAATTTTCTCATACTGCAAGCTGAAGGCCGTATCTAATACACATAATACTAATACTCCCTGTCCCTGTCCTGACCTGCAAATTACTTCCCTCCCTTCTCACTGTGAGAGAATGCTTTTGTGTTTCTACTGAGTTGAATAGCAGAGTCGGGATGTTCAAACATTTTTAGTAGTAATATATTCCACTTTGACACTGATTTATCCCTTTATACTCTGATTCAATAAAGGACTTAAACATTTGCTTTGAAGTTAAGTAATTCCTTGAATATAATTGCTTCAACTCCTTGCAGATGTGCTTGACCATATATGCCCCTTAAAGAGAAAAAGTCTGTGATCGTCAAACTCATACCAGATGGAACCTATACATATATTTTTTATTGTTGTTTTTTTATTTGTATTATGATTGTACCTGGGAACAGGCTATATCATGCTAGGTGGAATACAGACATGTAACAAAGAAAGTCCTTGGCCTAGACGTCTCTATCTATGTGAAACAGACAAGGGTAATGGTGGATAGGAAGGAAGAAGTAACAGTAAAAGAAAGAAGGTAAAATCCTAGCCCCATTGAAGTAATTGAGAAAAATCCCAATGACATCAGTGGAGCCAGGATTTCATCCTGACAGCATATAGGAAACAGAAGTTGCAGCTTGTCATTGCCAGTATCAGACAGTATAATTTGCAGGCATCACAGCAAAGTATGTTTGGAAGAGCAATTTAAAAGCAGATATGGTGTGGCTCTGTGAAACTCAATAGAAAATTTTTCCATGCATGTGGGTGCCATGGGAGAAAGCATGAAAGAAGAGTCAGACAGGTATCATAGAATCATTGAATCATAGAATATCAGGGTTGGAAGGGACCTCAAGAGGTCATCTAATTCAACCCCCTGCTCAAAGCAGGACCAATTCCCAACTAAATCATCCCAGCCAGGGCTTTGTCAAGCTGGGCCTTAAAAACCTCCAAGGAAGGAGACTCCACCACCTCCCTAGGTAACGCATTCCAGTGTTTCACCACCCTCCTAGTGAAATAATTTTTCCTAATATCCAACCTGGACCTCCCCCACTGCAACTTGAGACCATTGCTCCTTGTTCTGTTATCTGCCACCACTGAGAACAGCCGAGCTCCATCCTCTTTGGAACCCCCCTTCAGGTAGTTGAAGGCTGCTATCAAATCCCCCCTCATTCTTCTCTTCTGGAGACTAAACAATCCCAGTTCCCTCAGCCTCTCCTCATAAGTCATGTGCTCCAGACCCCTAATCATTTTTGTTGCCCTCCGTTGGACTCTTTCCAATTTTTCCACATCCTTCTTGTAGTGTGGGGCCCAAAACTGGACACAGTATTCCAGATGAGGCCTCACCAATGTCGAATAAAGGGGAACGATCACGTTCCTCGATCTGCTGGCAATGCCCCTACTTATACAGCCCAAAATGCCGTTAGCCTTCTTGGCAGAAAGAGCACACTGTTGACTCATATCCAGCTTCTCGTCCACTGTGACCCCTAGGTCCTTTTCTGCAGAACTGCTACCTAGCCATTCGGTCCCTAGTCTGTAGCAGTGCATGGGATTCTTCCGTCCTAAGATTCTTCCGTCCTAAGGTAGGTGATTCAGGATGCCATTATTGCCATAGCAAAGGCAGGGGTCAACTACTTGATAAACTAGTAGATCTGATAGATGGGGTAAAGCTAAATGGTGAAGGGTCTGAAGGGAAAAGTCAAGGCATTAATATCTGATGCAATTGAGGAGAGGGAGCTAGTAGAGGCACGCCCAGAGGGAGTGATGTTATTGAAAGATAATCAGAAAGATAATGCCAGAAAGGTAATATTAGTGGTAGGGTGACCAGATGTCCTGTTTTTTGGGACTCTTTCTTATATAGGCGCCTATTTCCCCCTTCCTCTCCCCCTGTCCCATTTTTTTCACAGTTGCTATCTGGTAACCCTAATTAGTGACAGTATTTTTAATGGGCTTGTAAGGGGCATGAAGGCCAGAAAGTTGAGGAGTTAGATGGCTAGGGCCTAAACAAGAACTTTGGAAGTCTGGACAGACACAAACAGCAAGAATCTTAGAAGTATTATGTCAGGAGCAGGTAGGAGCAGCAAGACTTGGACGTAACCTGGATGTGTGGATCAGAAGAAACGGCTGAGTCAAAGATGATGCTTACATTACAGGACTGAGTGTAAAGATGTGGTGTAATCCATCGTGACAGAAAAATTGAGGAGATGGAAGGTTTAGAGACTCATTTAAAGCTTAATTTTAGACATTTTATTCTTAAGTTTCTAGTTGAACATTCATGAGGAGATGTCAGAAAGACTGGCTGAGAAGCAGGACTCATTGGAAGGAGGCATGTCTATTAGCTGGATTGTGAGTCATCAGCACAAAGATATGCTTATGAATAAGCACATCTAGAGATAAGATGAAGTGAGAGAAGACCAAGGGGCCATGGGATTTAGTTTTTGAAGATACCCACTTGAAAAAGAGACAGGAAAAGATAAGGATCCACTAAACAAGACTCCAAACGAAGGATCATAGATATGAGGACAACCATAAGAGTATGGGGTTGCGAAAGCTAAAGGAGGGCAGGATTTTAAGAAATGGAGAGTGGTTTACAGTTTCAAAAGGCAAGAGATCAAGGAAGATGAAGATTAAATTTGGCCAGAAAGAGGTCATTTAAGACTTTGGTAAGATAATTGAGAAATAGATATAGAAAATGTATGAGTTACCAACCAAATCTAAAAGTTTGAATGATTTATAGCCACCTGACTGCAAAATTCATAATTGATAGAACATGTTAAACACTTTTAATTTACATTAGAAAAATGTACTTTATGACATAGACAACATTTTATAGCCAAATAATATTTGTGATTATGTATCTTTCATTGAGAAGGATCCCCAGGCATTTTCAGTTCACTACTGCTGCTGCTTATCAGTAGTGGTGAGTGGCAAGTGTATGAGACACAGGCAAATTTTTGTTGCTTTTAATTTCCTAACTGATAAACATCTTCAGTCTGAGTCACCTTCATGTGGTTTACTATTTTAACAGAGGTTAAAGTTTTACTGCCTCATGGGTGGCTTAACATTTGTTTCTTGTTCTGGATGAAAAATTTAAGATATAATGGTTACAGAGTTAATAAGTACTTAGTTATCTAAATACTTATGGAGGTACTCTCCTAGTAGGAAGGAGAATGGGCTTGGTTTATAGTTCAGGGTTCTCCTGGTCTGTGTCTAGACTAGAGAAAAGTAGCATATCACTAATGGATTGGTAGAGATGTTAATCACAGAAAGGAAATGAATTGGTAAGAAATTTTCCATTGCAAATGGTCAAGGATATAGTTTATTTGCAGGAAATTTGTGATGTTGATAAAGGAATGATTTATATATTAAAAGAGGGTGGGGAGAGAATAAAAAAGAGGAGAGCAACTTGGTGACTTTCCATTTTTTAAAGAGAGACTGTTTTATTTGTTTTTAACATTTCCTTTTGTTTTACACTATGTCAAATGGCTAGTGAAGGGCTTAAAATAAATGATTAAAATATTAAATAGATATAATTTTGCTAATGAACAACTAAGTGGGGAGAACTATAAATCCACAAATATTTGAAAGGTAAACTGCAAGGAAAGAGGAAACATATTTGCTACAGTGAAAGGGTATAACTAGAACTTAATGGATGAAATAAAGAGAGGGAGAATTGAGGCTGACAACAGGATGGAATTTCGACCTTTGAGGATCAGTTTGAAAACCACATGCATCTAAAAAGTGTAACCAATATGGTAAGCTGAGCTATGAAATTTATTTTCACAAATTTGGGAGTGATGTGATATCAAGTGACAATTTGCCCCCCAAAAGGCAAAGATAGATATGTCAGGTCTCCCGCTGACCTATTTGACATTGTCTTTATGAAACACTGAATTGGGTTTGAAATATTGCTAGCACTTGTAGTCTCTGTACATTTTCATCACTGTCATTGGCACTCATTTCTACTTTCTTTCACCCATATTGATCATCCTTTGATAACATGTATTGGAAAAGGAGAAGAAGATTCAGGGATAGATGTCTCGATTTTATAGGGACAGTCCCAATATTTGGGGCTTTATCTTATACAGGCGCCTATTACCTCTCACCTCCGTCCCGATTTTTCACACTTGCTTTCTGGTCAACCTATTCAGGGATCAGAAGTTTTCTCCGACCTGGCAAAACTTCAGCTCCCTCAAAAGCCCTGCCTGCTGGGTTCTGCTCTTTCTCTTTTTTGCATGTGCAGTGGAAGAGAAGGTGCTTTATTCAAACTAGGGGTAACGTTGCTTCTTCCTCCCCTGGAACTGGTGCTGTGTGCAAGGCAGAAAGATGCTGCTCTTCTTCCTGGAGGAAAATAACTGGGGAGACCAGTAAATAGGGCAGAATAGAAAGGTGAAATTTTTTGAGGGCAATAAAGTTGAGAAGCACTTAAAGGGCTGGGAGGAAAATGAAGACATAAGGGGAAGGAAAAGGGCTTGGGGGTGGTGAAAAGGTGAGGAAAACACCAAGGTGGGGGGTTATGAAGTGGTAAGAGCTGTAAGTGTACAAGGTGGAGAGCAGTACAGGGGAGAAAGATCAAGTGGAGGGATATTACACAATAATACTTACCTGTTATATAGCACGTCAGTCTAAAGCATTGTAAAAAAACATTAACTAATTGAAATAACTAAGGATAGTGGAGATCAGGAGGGTATAGGAGAAGAGCGAGAGGACTAGTGAGTGGAATGGAACAGAGAGGGCAAGCACTGACAGTAAAAATTACTGGGAGATAGTCCAAAAAGGCTTAAAGAACAAAGAAGATGTGTTTTAGAAAAAAATGCAAATATTTTAAAAAGATAAATATTAGAGCTGGACAGAAAAAAAATTGATAGAAAATTTCAATTTTTTGTGAAAAATCAAAAACTGAAATACTTCCATTTGGAAATGCTCCCCTAGTGCCTCATGGGAGTTGTAGTTCAAATACCTCATGCTCCCATTCTATATAGGCTGAGGTCCTTAGTTGGAGTAATTCGCTCATGGTGCACCAACCCTCTTGGTAAGAGGAGGTAGTGTATCATGGGAATCCTTGGTCATGGTGCTCTGGAACAAAACCTCTAAATCACCACTGTCACCTCACAAAATAATTCTGTTTTAAGGGAGCTATTTGTCCTCTCTATTAACTATTGAGAGATAGCCTTGTATAGTGGAAAGCTGACTGCACTGCTGCAAATTGGCTTTCAAAAGTCACCAGCCACAAGCAGTATTCTGGGGCTTAACTGTACTGCTACTGCAGCAAGTTTCTCAGGTGTCAACCTGAATAGCTGATGGAGCAGGTTTATTTTTATAGATTAGCTAAAGCGGCTGTGCCTTGAGGGATACCACAGACACTCTGTCTAACAAGGAGACATTGGGGAAAAAAAGTTTACTTTGTCATGGTACATAAAAATTTAAGAATGGTTATACTGGGTCAGACCAAAGGTCAATCTAGCCCAGTATCCTGTCTTCCAACAGTGGCCAACGCCAGGTGCCCCAGAGGGAATGAACAGAACAGGTAATCATCAAGTGATCCATCCTGTCACCCATTCCCAGCTCTGGCAAACAGAAGCTAGGGACACCATCCCTGTCCATTCTGGCTAATAGCCATTGATGGACCTATCCTCCATGAATTTATCTAGTTCTTTTTTGAACCCTGTTATAGTCTGGCCTTCACAACATCCTCTGGCAAGGAGTTCCAAAGGTTGACTGTGCGTTGTGTGAAAAAATACTTCCTTTTGTTTGTTTTAAATCTGCTGCCTATTAATTTCATTTGGTGACCCCTTGTTCTTGTGTTATGAGAAGGAGTAAATAACACTTCCTTCCTTATTTACTTTCTCCACACCAATCATGATTTTATAAACCTCTATCATATCCCCCCTTAGTCTTCTCTTTTCCAAGCTGAAAAGTCCCAGCCTTATTAATTTCTCCTCATATGACAGACGTTCCATACCCCTAATCATTTTTGTTGCCCTTTTCTGAACCTTTTCCAATTCCAGTATATCTTTTTTAGATGGGGCAATCACATCTGCACACAGTATTCAGTTTGTGGATGTATCATGGATTTATATAGAGGCAATGTGATATTTTCTGTCTTATTATCCATCCCTTTCTTAATGATTCCCAACATTCTGTTCACTTTTTTGACTGCTGCTTACCATTGAGTGGATGTTTTCAGAGAACTATCCACAATGACTCCAAGATCTCTTTCTTGAGCTAATTTAGACCCCATCATTTTATATGTATTGTTGGGATTATATATACATTATATCACCTGTCACCTTTGTAGTATGATAATGGCCGGTCCCACTGGACATTTGGTTTGATCAAACCCTGTGCAAGTAATAGGTAAGAACGTGCACGTATGTTTGTGAGTAAAGAATAAAGAGTACTTGCGGAATGAATGAAATGTTTTAAAAATTAGAAATTAGAAATTGCTTAGCGAGAGCAATTATTTCTTTAATCCTATTAGTTTTACAATTAGAGAAACTCAGGTTGTGGGTTTTTTTAAAAGCTCTTCACTGTTGATGGTAATAATAGGAAAAGAAAAACCTGCTTTGCTGTTTGTTGTGACTCATGAACAACAAGATCACAAGTGCTGTTCCTGTGTCTGACCCAGCAAAAAAGTTAAACTTCCCTACAGTATTTGTTTAGCTAAAGGTGATTTGAGAGTTGGTGGGAAAATGTTGCTCAAGATTTAATCTCATTCTACATCTCATTTGTAGAACGAACAATGTATCTGATCCACCTTCCCTTTCATTTTTTCCTATGATACTTGAGCAAACAGACACTGAGGAATTTCTGAATGAATGATGGATTAGATTCTATTGGTTTGGCTAGAGAAATATATTTCATTTGCTGTAAATGAATTGTTTGTTTATTACTGTGAAAAAGGTGGGAAATGTCTGTTATTATTATGAATATTATATGTGCCTTTGTCTGTTTGATTACTGCTGATTGAGAGTGCTGTCTGCTACATTGGTGCAAGGAGTTAACTTACTCCTGGGTGGTTTTTTGCACATCTTGTAGAAACCCAGAGTCAGTGGCTGTAGATAACCCAATCACTGATACTTAAGAAACAACACAGGTGTCAATTCCTTTGAAGGTTTACCCCCATCATGCTCTGATCATCAGGCTGTCTGGTAATCCCAAGAGGAGGAGGGAAATCCAAGATGGGTAAAATGAAACAAAGAATTTGGAAGTGGTTAAAAGCCTCAGCCCGGAAACAGAGAGTGCCAGAAGGACTGCTGAGGAGACACTGACCCTCCTCTCACAAATGTTGACTTACCAGCACTAAGTCAGGCCTACCTAAATTCTGAGGGAAATGCTCTACACTTAGGTAAGATACAATTAGGGTTACCATACGGCCAGATTTTCCCGGACATGTGCGGCTTTTTGGTCCTCAAATCCCCGGTCTGGGGGGAATTGCCAAAAAGCCGAACATGTCCGGGAAAATGCTTTGCTGGCATCCCTGTCCCCTGCTTACCTTAGAGCGGTTCCAGCGGCGGCGGCGGCTGCTGCTGCTCCCCCCAGATACCTCAGCTATGTGCAGCTGAAGCTGCCCAAGTGCTACCGGCTTCATGGTTTGCCGGGCAGTCCCCAGACCTCCAGACCCTGCGCCCCCGGCCGGGCACTTCCCCTCCCAGGCTCTGGCTGCACTGGGGAAGCACCCAGCCGGGGGCGCAGGGTCTGGAGATCTGGGGGCTGCCCGGCAAACCATGAAGCCGGTAGCACTCGGGCAGCTGTTTTGCGTGGCTGGGAGGGAGGAGGAGGGGGAATGCGGGGTGCTCAGGGGAGGGGGCAGAGTTGGGGCAGGGACTTTGGGGAAGGGGTTAGAATGGGGGCGGAGTTGGGCCGGGGAAGGGGCGGAGTTGGGGCAGGGCGGGGAAGGAGCGAAGTTGGGGCGGGGAAGGGGCGGGGTCAGGGCCCCGTGGAATGTCCTCTTTTTAAAATGTTTTAATATGGTAATCCTAGATACAATACTCATAGGCCTTTTTGTTGTTTAACTTTTTAACCCTTTTCTCTCTGCTATATTCCTATGGATAGATAAGTAAATACTTCGTTTTGAAGAAGTTGTTTGGTAGGACTGCATGAACTCATAACTCCAGAAAGGAAGTCTCTAGCAGGAGCCAAACCCATCTGGACTTGCTATGGTGTAATCTGGACACCCAGTCTAAAAGTGTGTGAGTCACAGGATTCCACACTAAGAGATGTGCAAGAGTTGGGCCTGTCACTTGAAAGAGGGACCCCTGGAGGGGCTGAGTCAGGAGTCAAAGATACAGCTTACCTTGAATAGTGACAGTTACCACATCCATTTTATAGATGTGGTGTAGTGTGTGGTATTTTGACATGGTTTCATTCCTAGTTTATTAGAAACTTGATAAGACCTGAATTAAAATCTGATAATAATTCTAAGTCTGCATTTCTGTATAAAAGCCTAATGATAATTTTTAATTAGATCTTCATTCAGTTCAAGTGCTGTCTCTAGTCTAAAGTATTGAAGGTCATATAGTGATGTTAGAGCACTGTATAGTCCTCTTGACGTCTATTGTGCCGTGTTTAGAACTGAGTGAATAATTCATAGCAAGTAATTTGCTCTGAGTTTAACCTTGTTTTCTGCTTGCAGAATGTTCTCCAGCTGGGTGCCATTTTTGTTATATTAATTCATTAATCAAAATTACTCAGATATGTTGTAGTTATTGTTATTTTATGGCTTTCCCTCTGCTCCCAACCACCAGGGACTGATCACAAAACATTCAGTAGTCGATTTTAAAAATTTGAACTGCTTTACTTGAGAGGTTGTTTATATAAAACGCATAATATATATTTTTGTACCATAATTGAAAAAAGTCCCTGGGAATTTGAAACTCCCAGGGAGAAGTGGGAGATAAGCAGGATTAAGGAATTTTAGAAAATGTTAAACCTTTACCTTTTTGTATCATGTAAGAGTTGCCAAGAGGCCTTATTCCTTAAGAAAATAGATTTGCTGGCATTGTGCAGAATTTAGATTTAACTTTGCCTTCTCACACAATTGCATATGCCTTCCTATCTGCTAAGTATGTGGTCTGATCCATATCTTGCTCATTTAGGGCATGATCCAGTGCTTACCTGTGTGCCAGGATTCTGATGAGGGATTTGGGGAAAGCTGTTCCCTTTTTGTGTAGAGCAGTGTCCCATCCCATATAAACATACCACCTCAGTTGTAAATACTCCACTGCGTGAGCTTACAGTTTGTTTTCTGCTAGCATTTGTGATGATAAAACTCAATTGCTTGAATGTTTGCAAAGGGGCACAAGCCAAAACATGTTCATTTTTAGATGTTAGTGGATACTTCAGAACATTGTGTGTAGTATTAATCGACTCTAGTCATGATGGCAGTTTTGTCTTTTACACAAGAGTTGAGTTAAAATTTAAATTAGGGCTGTCAAGCGATTAAAAAAATTAATTGCGATTAATCTCACTGTTAATAATAGAATACATTTATTTAAATATTTTGGATGTTTTCTACATTTTCAAATATATTAATTTCAATTATAACACAGAATACAAAGTGTACAGTGCTCACTTTATATTTATTTTTATTACAAATATTTGCACTGCAAAAAACAAAAGAAGTATTTTTCAGTTCACCTAATACAAGTACTATAGTGCAATCTCTTTATCATGCAAGTTGGATTACAAATGTAGAATTATGTACAAAAAGATAACTGCATTCAAAAATAAAACAATATAAAACTTTAGAGTTTACACGTCCACTAAATCCTGATTTCTTGTTCAGCCAATTGCTCAGACAAACAAGTTTGTTAAATTTATAGGAGATAATGCTGCCTGCTTCTTGTTCACAATGTCACTTGAAAGTGTGAACAGGTTTTCTCATAGCACTGTTGTAGCCAACGTTGCAAGATATTTACATGCCAGATGCACTAAAGATTCATATGTCCCTTCATGCTTCAACCACCATTCCAGAGGACATGTATCCATGCTGATGACAGGTTCTGCTCAATAACAATCCAAAGCAGTGCGGACGGATGCATATTCATTTTTATCATCTGAGTCAGATGCCACCAGCAGAAGGTTGATATTCTTTTTTGGTGGTTCGGGTTCTGTAGTTTCCGCATTGGAGTGTTGCTCTTTTAAGACTTATGAAAGCACGCTCCACACCCCATCCCGATCAGATTTTGGAAGGCACTTCAGATTCTTAACCCTAAGGTCAAGTGCTGTAGCTATCTTTAGAAATCTCAAATTGGTACCTTCTTTGCATTTTGTCAAATCTGCAGCGAAAGTGTTCTTAAAACAAACAACATGTGCTGAGTCATCACCGAGACTACTATAACATGGCAGAGTGTGGGTAAAATAGAGCTGGAGACATATAATTCTCCCCCAAAGAGTTCAGTCACAAATTTAATTAATGCATTCTTTTTTTAACAAGCGTCATCAGCATGGAAGCATGTCCTCTGAAATGGTGGCCGAAACATGCAGGGACATACGAATGTTTAGAATATGTGGCACGTAAATACCTTGTAATGCTGGCTACAAAAGTCCCATGTGAACGCCTGTTCTCACTTTCTGGTGACACGGTAAATAAGAAGCCGGCAGCATTATCTCCCGTAAATGTAAACAAACTTGTTTGTCTTAGCGATTGGCTGAACGAAAAGTAGGACGGAGTGGACTTGTAGGCTCTAAAGTTTTGCATTATTTTGTTTTTGAGTGCAGTTATGTAACAAAAAAAATTGACATTTGTATTTTGCACTTTAACAATAGATATTTCACTAGTGTACTTGTATGAGGTGAATTGAAAAATACTGTTTCTTTTATTTATCATTTTTACAGTGCAAATATTTGTAATAAAAAATAATAATATAAAGTGAGCTGTGTATTCTGTGTTGTAACTGAAATCAATATATTTGAAAATGTAGAAAAACATCCAAAATATTTAATACATTTCAATTGGAATTCTACTGTTTAACAGTGCAATTAAAACTGCGATTGATCATGATTAATTTTTTTAATCGCAATTGATTTTTTTGAGTTAATCACGTGAGTTAACTGTGATTAATCGACAGCCCTAATTTAAATGCAAAAAAATAACATTTCAGCTTTAATTCATATAATGTTTTCTTCTAAAATATTTGAAATTCAGATCTGTATGTATATATGTCTGTATTTATGGAATTTTCTAGGTTGTGTATATGCTTGAGAACATTTGCAGTTTTGTTGTAATGGCGGGAGTTCCCAAGCGTCTGAGATGTCCTTCCCTCATATCCCATCCTTTATCTGAGAGCAAAGCCAGTAGACTCCTGTTCCATTCCTCAGAAAAGTAGCAACTAATGACCCATTCCTGCAAGCATTATTAGGCATAATATTTGACCACCATTCTTGAGGTAGTAAGCACCACACCAAGTGGTTATTGTTTTATAGACTCAAGTCCTAATATATTAAGTTTAAATGGAATATGGGGTTTTCACCTACCCTTCATTCAGAGGTCAGCTTTTTCATTTAAAAAACAAAAACAAAAACAAAACAAAAAACACATACACACCACATAAGTTTACTTTTACAGATGAAAAGGGTGAACAGTTGCTTTTGAAAAAATAAGCATGATTTTAAAAGTAGCCACCTCTGTTTTATTTTGTAAATAACTATTCAACTAAGATCTTACATACCAAGTTTCAATGTGGAGCAAATAGTTATTAACAAGCTGTGAGCCTTTGAAAAACAAAGGTTATGATGGAAACTGTTACAGGCCTTTCACACTAAAGGCATAATTTGCCAACATCGGGAGGTGACATCAACAAGAGAGCAGAACTATTTTTATGATAAATACTATAAATAATATGCACTGTCATCTCATGTTTCATGTTTATTTGAAGATTCTGCATTTTTGAAACTTTTCTGAACCAAATCAGATTCTAAAAAGTGTTTAAAGATCTATCTTTGGCCAGGGTTACAGCAGTGTGGAAAAACATACCCCTGAGTGATGTAGCTATGCTGACCTAGCCCCTCCTGTGGACCCAGCTATGTTGACAGAAGTATGCTTCCATCAGCCTAGCTACTGTCATTTGGGGAGGTGGTATTCCTACTTTGATGTAAAAAAAACCCTTCTCTTGCTGTAGGCTGCATTTATGCTATGAGGTTATGCTAGTCTAGTTATAGGGATATAACTATGCCAGTATAGTCTCTGTAGTGTAGCTACACCCTCAATCTCCTGAACTTTTTTCAAGTAATTTAAAAACAGATTTCAAGAACAACCATTAAATAACAATTAAGAATTAAATAAAGTAGGCCTTGAAAAAAATGTTGCTTCTTTGTAAAAAGGTGAACACTGGCATCAGTGTAAATAACAGAGAATATAATATTAGTAGCCATGTGACAGATTTATAAAACTATTCAAACATAAAGTTTAGTTTCATTTTTTTTTAACAAAAAACATTGTTAATTCCTACTTTAGTGTCTCAGGGTCACATGTTCGACCCAGGTAGGACTTAACATATGTTTAGCTATTTCAGACCTCTGTATACTGAATTGCTGGAAGCATTCCATGCGGTTATGGTCTATGCGTATGTTTACACTGCAGTTAAACACCTGTGGCTGGCCTATGTGAGCTAATTTGGGCTCACAGGCCTTGGGCTATGCGGCTGCTTAACTGCAGTGTAACCATTCAGGCTTGGGCTGGAGTCTGGGCTCTGGGACCCAATAATGGGAGAGGGTCCCAGAGCCCAGGCTCCAGCCCGAGTGTGAACATCTACACCACAATTAAACAGCTCGCTAGTGCCCAAATCAGCTGATACTGATCAGAGATGAGTGTTTAATTGCAGTGTAGACATACCCAAATGGGCTTGACCCTGCAATGCTTATTCAAATAAAACTGCAGTTGAACTCAATGGGTGATTTGCCCAAGATAGGACTGCAGGATCAGCCCCTACATAATTAAGCATGGGGACCAATGCTTAATATTTTTATAGTGACAAATTTATATTTAAAATGTTAGGAAATTACTCACCCACTTTTCATATGCCGTATACATTAAGGTATATGTTCGAGGCTAATCTCTAACATATTTTGTGTGTGTGCACGTAGACACACATACACAGAGTTTTTTCCCTAAGTATATGCTGAACCATACTGTTAGATGAACCAAAACCTAGAATAGTGGAGTCATATGCTTTAGTTTTCCATAACATCATGGTTTTTAAACTGCACCATTCTGGTAATCAGAAAAACCCAATTGTGGCTGACATACTGAAGGTAACAATGTAACTTGTTTTACTGAAAATGTAATCTTTGCTGGGAAAGAACATTCTGTTAAAATTTATAAAACTTTATAAGTCTTTTGTAGTAATAATAATAAATAATAAAAATTAATAATAACAAAAACAAATTTTTCATCACCTAAAGTTGTGTGCATTCCATGGACAGTTCAACACCTAACTGAATATGTCTGCATTCACATACTTGATCTGTCTATGCATGTCACATAGCTGCATACTTAATTTAGGAGCACCCTAATATGTGTGCATAGTTAAGCATGCCAACCTTGAAAATCTGGAATACTCTCTGGGCTAAATACTCTTCTTAGTTATGCTGGTGCAACCTCCATTGTGAACCTCAGGGTGTAATTTAGGAAAGATTTTGGCTCAGTATATTGCTGTTATGTTTTCAGACCTGTCAACAACACAGCATTAATTCCTCGGTGCACAGGAAGCTGGCTTTCTGATCTCTTCATCTCATTGATGAAACTGTGAAAGCATGCAGTATCAGAATTTGACCTGTAGTATGCATAATACCAATTACACCTCCAACGTACTGCTATGTGAAGGACACATTTGACCACATTATGAATTATTCTGACAAATTATTTTTTTAATTCCCCCATAGCAAAATGTATGTCCTGTTTAATGAAAAGTGTGATTTCATTCATAATAATAAAATTAGTATGTGCCAAAATATCACTTAGTCATAATTCACACTCTGAATGTTTTACACTAGTTCTAATTATAAACTAACTACAACAAATCTATGGAACTACCTTTAAAAGTAAAACTTGAAGGGAACACCTGCTATTGCTGAACCATCTCCCCCATGGCACTCCCACTTCTGCCTGTTTATTGGTGAATCCCTATGTCAGATTTTTGCTACTTTGGTTGTTTTTGAAGTTCCTTGTCTTTTCTGGGACCTAGAGGTGCCAGACACCTGTGTACAATATCACCTATCAATCCCTTAACATATGCTACTGGTAAATCATATGTATTGCTGGACATAGTCATAGTGCTTTTTAGTGAAAGATGCTGAATACCCTTTTTCAGATTTACCTACTGATCCTCTGACAAAGCAGTAGAGGAAGTTCACTAGACAATCCAAAGATTAACTCCTTTTCCTGTGTTTTGAGCTAGGAAAGTTTTATTATAGCATTTCTGAATTTACAGGCTCCCAATACCCGGTTGGGTTATATATGTTTGGTTTAAAAATAAGAATTAGTAATGTGGGAATTAGATTGAATGTACAGTAAATCTAATCATCTGAAGTGATTTTTTTTCACACAGAAGTGCCATAGGGATTTCTGTGCTCTACTACACTTTAGCAATTGGCAGCAAAATACCCTCACATTGCATGGTAGTGGGACAGTGCGGCTATTTTTCTCTACTTGAACAAAAAGAAAATCACTTTTTGACTGGAGCTATTTTATCAGAGCTGGAAAAGGAGATTCTTGCCCAGTAAATAACTTATTAAAAAACTGTTTGTAACTTCTCATAATTCTTAAGTATGCGTCACAAGGGAGGCTAATCCAAAAGCCAAAGCAGAAATAAATATAGATAAATATTCCTGAGCATTCTAAGGTAAATAATAAACTAGGTGACTTTAATGTGAATGGTGAATGTAAAGACTAATCTCACAGCCTTCACTCAGGCCCAAATCCTGTGGCCTGTAGAAGTCCTCAAAAGTATCAGAATCATTGTGTTTACACCACACAGAGGACTCCCAACCATAGAAACAGTTTGCAATGGGGACGCAGCTCCTCTAGTCAATGAAGAACACTGATCTTTGATGATTCAGTCACTACTACTGCATAGGATGGACTTAGGAGCAGGGAAGGAACCCTGACTTTCACTGAGTACACAGCCCATTTATTTTGCCTGTACGGATCCAGTTTCATGAATAGCATCTATACAGAAGTCAAAATTTGGTGTTCTGACCTTACTCAGGCCAAATTTCCACTTAGTTCAGTCAGTGTTATCTGAGCACAGATTTAAAAGTTTGATTCAAGCAAAGCCCATATTCTGCAACTGGATCTACCCTGAGGGACCCAGACATCCGGGCAAACAAAGCTCCATTCATTGTAGTGGGACTCTGTGGGAGCACAGGGATCTGCCTGTATGGATCCAGTTTCATGAATAGCATCTAAAAGACCTAGCAGAAGGGGGAAATTGCACAAGTGTCTTTGGAGAATGATCAAAAATATTTTCTTAAAGGTGTAGTGAAATACTTTTCAAAATAAATAAATAAGTAAAACAAATTAAGAATCCCTCTCAAGTAGCAGAATAGGCATATAGGCCTAGCATTTACAAACAAATACATTTAAAACAAATGATTGAAGAGTCCATTCATCCTTTACTTACCTGTCAAGCCCTGACTTACCTGCCAAGGTTCTATATTTCTCCTGATAGAGTTGACAACATCCCTAAGAGTCCCCTAAAGTAAAACAAGTTTGTGGCAGATTCCTGCATTTTTTTCAGTAAATATTAGTGACATCAGCTACTGCAGGAATAATATACAATCTAGAACTCAAATCTTGTCAGTAAAAATGTCTTTCAGTTCATCTTTTAAAAGGAAGATTGAGCATTTACTTCAGCAAATACTATCTAATAATAATGTGCTTACTGCTCATATAATCCTTTTCATCCATACATCTTAAACTGATTTGCAAATGAAGGTAAGGGGCATTATCCCCACTTTACAAATGAGGAAACTAAGGTTCAGAGAAGTAAATTGCCCAAGGTCACAATGCAAATCAGTGGCAGAGTATGGAATAGAACTGGTTTCCAGTCCTCATCCCCTTGGCCACACTGTTCATTCTTTACATTATTTTTTCAGTTTTGTCATGAAAATTACATAGAACATACGAATTTTCATACAATTACATACTACTTTGAAGATGTATTATTGAAAGGAAAGCAGCCTGGGTTGCTTCTTGCACATCTTTTTTTATTATTGTTTGAAATCACATCCATATCTTTCAGTACTGATGGAGTTTGAATATACAGTCAAAACATGCTATTATTGCTTTTCTTGTTACTACATGGAAAAACACACAAACTGAATTTTACCAGTTTAAAATACTGCATGCACAAATCACCTACTGCATATGGCTGTTACATTTGTTCTAAGCAATTAATTGGCTGTCTGCACACATGTTAAACATGACTCTGTAAAGCATATTCTATGATTCTATGTTACAGCCACTCATAAATAACAGTATAAAATTCTAAACATATTTGCAGTGACTCTTCTCTTCTTAAACTATTTAAAATACACCTAAAGACAAGTGCTGGCACATTAGGCTTAATATAGCAACAGGCTGTCATTTTAAATAAAATATATCAGTGGGCGAAAAAACTGTTTTGCAATGAGTTAATACACATTTCTTTCTTTCATAGGCCATGATCCTGCAATGGGATCTGCTAATGCAATCTTTTATATCCATGAAAAGTCCCATTCATTTCACTTGGTGGTGATTGAGTGATTACTTGGTGGTATATTAAAATATGTTTGTTTTATGTTGCTGCAATGGTTGTGCTGTCTGTAGGCTGTCATGTTTGTCACCACAGTGCAGCATAAGGGCCTGCCCCTGCCCTTATTCAAGTCAGTGATAAAAACTCCCATTGACATTAATGCGAACAAGGTCAGGCCTTATATGAAACTGGTGTCTCTTCCAAGCTATGCCTAACTGTCTAAAATGTTTGCTCAAAAACCTAGAATACTTTGTATTTCTGATACATTTTTGAAAATACAGTCTGTAGAATAACTGGAGTATAAAAAGCAAAAATCTGTTCACTCACTGAACTGAGAAGATCCGGATATTGCTTTGCAATCACTGCTTTTCTCTTGCATCCAGAAAAGACCACCAGTCTTGCAAGGTTCGCAAACCCCTAGCTAAAAAATTGTGTTCTTCCCATAATTTAGCTTTGCTCTCTGCACTTCACCTCCCTCAGCCTCCACACATTTTCTTTAACTTGTCCTTGGGCAACCTCTGAATACAATACAGATAACAGCATTCCCTGGAGGGCTTCAGACTCCTCCCCCCATACTTCCTTTGTTACTGGAATCCCAGATCTCTGCTGGACCAGAATGGTGCTTGAGGCATGGTCTTGATCATTTGACTCACTGGGATGCAGTTGCACTACAGTGTTCTTACTGTGGGTGCCTGTTAAATACCCAGTTGAACTGGAGGTACCTCATATAGGCAGAGGCAGCATTTTCATTGATGTTACTTTGAGATCTAACCATCCTGAGATCTCTGTTGTCTGACACGGTGATATTTTTAGTGCTTGAATGTCATTCAGGTATGGTACTTTGAGGCCCTTTCGTCCAAAGCCCTGCTAATGCATGATTTGATAATCTTTGTGAGTTTCTGACTAATTGTTATTTAAGTGGGGTGTGGGAGGGTGTTGGCACTTAAGTTTAATAATAACGTACATAATAGGGTTACCATTCGTCCGGATTTACCCGGACATGTCCTCCTTTTCGCGCTAAAAATAGCGTCCGGGGGGAATTTGTAAAGCACTCACAATGTCCGGGATTTCCCCCTCCCTCGGCAGAGCAGAGCGAGCGGCTGGGAGGGCTGCAGGAAAGTCCCGGGCTGGACTCCGGAGCAGCTTCCTCCTCCCTGCATTCTGAGCCGGCCGGCAGCTCCTCCTCCTGCAGCCCGGTCCGGCAGCACTGTGCAGGGCCAGGGACCGGGTTTTGTTGTGCTGGGGAGCTCAGCCATGTGTCCGGCTGGCACAGAGCCCAACACCCTGTTCTGAGCAGCAGGGTAAGGGGGCCAGGGAGGTTCTGGAGGGGGCAGTCAAGAAACGGGGGGGGGGGGGCTTTTGGGGGGGGGGGGG